>NW_007379910.1:0-36242 GCF_000475195.1 Diaphorina citri
CTCGGGCAGATATTTCCTCACGAACAGACAGCAGGAGAATGCTACGAACGCGTACGCATAGAATATGCCCGGGCCCAACACTTCAAACAGGTGAGGATATGTCTTGATAGCGATGAAGCAGAAGATGGAGGATAGACTACTGGCGATACCTCCTGCTATACCTTTGACATTGGTAGGAAACACTTCCCCTAGCATGGAGTATGGGATGGGTATGAAGCCTAGACCTGACATCAGTACACTGGATAGTATAGCAAGGAATGGAATGATACTGAATATGTACAAGTCCTGTCCTGGCATAGAATCACTATAAGACATATACACTGCCACTATAAGCATTGAGATACCCACACAGTAGGTCAACTTGGCAGCGTCTCGTTTCTTATGCTTCCTCAGATACTCGTCTCCTATAAGCACTGCTTTCATAGGGGCACCTCCACACTTGATAGGCGTGGCGGGGAATGTGTACAGGACAGGACCGGACTGGAAGTGCTGAAGATTGCGCAATGTTTTCTCAACATATTGGGGGGAGTAGTTGGTACTCACGCCGCTGTCTGGTTGGTCCAGAGCTTCCTGAAGACCTGAGGGTAGAAGAGATGTGTGAGTGAGTTAATAAAAATAACTACTCTTTGCAGTTTGCTATGAGTCAGATCCTAACCCTCTATACCTGTAGGGTAAAGAGAGACCTGAAGACCTAAGGGGAGAAGAAATGTGTGAGTGAGTTAATAAAAATAACTACTCTTTGCAGTTTGCTATGAGTCAGATCCTAACCCTCTATACCTGTAGGGTAAAAAGGTGTTGAAGAGAGGTGGATTTTTCTTTCGGGAAACAGATCAGCTGACCACTGGAAAATTGACCACGTTGGCTACCACGGAACGCATGTTTTGGAGACACTTTGTATTTTAAATGGTTATCTGAGACTCGAATGAAAATTTGCCATTTGTCTGATGAAGAATCAAAGAATCTATCTCTCATGTTAGGGAGACGTTTCCATACATATCGGGACCATTTCATGTTGGAGTAAACACAGTCAATGGTTAGTTTCCCGAAAGGATACACCTTTACATATTTAGGATCTGACCCAACTCTTTCCTACTTGCCCTGTCCAGCTTCATGGTGCTGTGTTCAAGACACTTGCCGGAATCCTGACCCCAACATACGGTACCGATAGGGTGTTGCCTCTCACAAACGACTGATATACTTCTTAAGGATGATTATAACACCTAAAGAAGTCAAAGAAATCAGTCCTAAAAGAACCCTGGCCTTCGTAAGAAGTCTGGGGCTCTTCTAGGAAAAAATAAAGGGAATGTCACAAAAGATCTAACCAGGTCGCAGTGACCAAGGGCGTTTATTAAAGCCGATGGCCCTACCTTTACCAATACCAGCTGGTCCGAGAACGCACCTTATCTGTTTAGTTCGCCCTTGGCGGGAATTGAACCTACGACCCGCTCACAAGATAAGCTTGAAATCTTCCAAGGTAACTCAGGCTGGCATAAAGACTACTGTTTGAATTTGACGCGCGGTGGTCGTGGGAAGACTAGAAAACCTGATAAAATAATGTAACTGCAGCCTTTTGGGGGACGTAGTGGTCGTCTGTAGGCTCTACTATGCTCACCTGTTTAGAATGAGAATGGTAAAGGTGTATGAACTTAACGAGAGTTACCTAAGTACATATTTAAAGTAGGTAACAATCATTCATGGTCGCTACTCGATAAAGTAGCCGGTAGCTACTCAGTTGTACTCACAAGGCTGAGTTCACCCCGATTCGTATAAGCTTAACCCAACCTTTAGGGCTGTTTGCCCCTATCCTTAAGCTTCGGAGTAGGCTTTGCAGAGAGCACCCTGAATTCCAAGTACAGAGCTGAAAAAATTTCCATCCCGCTGACAAGCGAACCCGGGACCTCCGGCCTTCAAATCTGATGTGATACCCACTCAGGCCGTGGATGTTGCTTTCATATTTTTTGATTATTATAGGTAGATATGTACCTAATGCTTGAATGAAACTAACGAGCAGTAAGCCCTTATGCCCGGCGGAAAAAGTCTCGAAACCTAGGTCTCTCAGACTTTCCAACAGACCAACAATTAGGTCTGAGCTTGAGTGGCGAGCATAAGGCCGGCCACTCACTATCAGGTAGACCTGACAGATACGCCTGAACAGGTCCACCTGATGAGCACACACACTATCAGGTAGACCTGACGGACGTACCTGCGTCAGGTCTACCTGACAGGGAATGGCCGGCTTAAGACTATAGTAATGCGGTCAAATTCTTACCTGGCCTTTGCCCAGTCTGGAGGTGAACTTGGCGGCCATGGAACATCCTGCTGCCCCTCCCCCCACCACTAGAAGTTTACATGAGTGAGAGGAAGAGGAGAGGGGGGAGGTGGAGAAGGACGAGGAGAGGAGGTTGTAGGATTTGAGGGGGCACAGCTTGAGAGATTTCATGACGGGGATCTGAAATGTGATAAAAAAGTTATTGGTTTGTTTCTCGATTAATTTTATCGATTTGGACTCGAACAGCCTCTAGATTAAAAAGACGCCGCGCTAATCACTAAGAGCGGGGTTTACCAATTCAGAATTGAGATGAATCTAGGATTGAGCTACTTATGCGGGGTTTACCAATTCAGAATTGAGATGAATCTAGGATTGAGCTACTTATGCGGGGTTTACCAATTCAGAATTGAGATGAATCTAGGATTGAGCTACTTATGCGGGGTTTACCAATTCAGAATTGAGATGAATCTAGGATTGAGCTACTTATGCGGGGTTTACCAATTCAGAATTGAGATGAATCTAGGATTGAGCTACTTATGCGGGGTTTACCAATTCAGAATTGAGATGAATCTAGGATTGAACCTACGTATAATAGCCAACTACGACTTCGTAAAACGCGGTCAAAGTACACCACTGAGGTGTGAGGTCGGTATGGTACTGTTTAAAAATAGCTGTAGCTGTCAGTAAGTACCTCTCGTCACTCTTTCATAACTTGCATCATCCTTGATGAGTCATTAATTTGACTCATGAAATAATCATTAGGTAGGTACTTACACTAATTGGCCAATTACCTACAACTAGCACGGAATGCAAAATGCTCGTATTACCCACGAACAATTCACCGTGAATCGTATAACCATTAATAGTAGTTAATAAAGTAGCCTACTACCCACACTATTAGGTACCTACTGCAAATAAGTAGGTACCTATATAGGTGATGTTTTGAGCATAAAATTTCATACTCGGTTGGATTGAACCCGCGCCCTCTTGATTACAAGACGCGTGTCTTGACCACTACCACTACCCTACCGAAGCAAGATACAGTCGAACCTGGATAAACGAGACCTGGATAAACGAGAAACCTGGATAAACAAGAAATTTTCAAATCCCCTTCATTTTCGGGCCAAAAACCTGGTTTAACGAGAAAATAAAACCTCTATAAACGAGAAAATGGCCCCTTTTTTGCTAAGTCCCACGCTCATATAAACAAGGCAAAATGGACCTCTATAAACGAGAATTCAAATCTCCGAACCTCTGTAAACGAGAAAATGTCAACTTTTTCTGTCTTTGTCTATTTTTTCAAACTGTAGCGCTTCGCGAGAGTTATGTGGGTAACACCCTACATATCTAAAATACCTCTAGGTAAAAGCCATTAGTATAAATACATCTGTTGTCCTTGCACTAAGGTCAAGTTATGTGGGTAGGACCCTGCATTACTGAAATACCTTTAAGTTGAAAGCCACTTGTATAAATACCTACAGTTGTCCCTGCACTAAGGTTGGGTTATGTGGGTAACACCCTACATATCTAAAATACCTCTAGGTAAAAGCCATTAGTATAAATACATCTGTTGTCCTTGCACTAAGGTCAAGTTATGTGGGTAGGACCCTGCATTACTGAAATACCTTTAAGTTGAAAGCCACTTGTATAAATACCTACAGTTGTCCCTGCACTAAGGTTGGGTTATGTGGGTAACACCCTACATATCTAAAATACCTCTAGGTAAAAGCCATTAGTATAAATACATCTGTTGTCCTTGCACTAAGGTCAAGTTATGTGGGTAGGACCCTGCATTACTGAAATACCTTTAAGTTGAAAGCCACTTGTATAAATACCTACAGTTGTCCCTGCACTAAGGTTGGGTTATGTGGGTAACACCCTACATATCTAAAATACCTCTAGGTAAAAGCCATTAGTATAAATACATCTGTTGTCCTTGCACTAAGGTCAAGTTATGTGGGTAGGACCCTGCATTACTGAAATACCTTTAAGTTGAAAGCCACTTGTATAAATACCTACAGTTGTCCCTGCACTAAGGTTGGGTTATGTGGGTAACACCCTACATATCTAAAATACCTCTAGGTAAAAGCCATTAGTATAAATACATCTGTTGTCCTTGCACTAAGGTCAAGTTATGTGGGTAGGACCCTGCATTACTGAAATACCTTTAAGTTGAAAGCCACTTGTATAAATACCTACAGTTGTCCCTGCACTAAGGTTGGGTTATGTGGGTAACACCCTACATATCTAAAATACCTCTAGGTAAAAGCCATTAGTATAAATACATCTGTTGTCCTTGCACTAAGGTCAAGTTATGTGGGTAGGACCCTGCATTACTGAAATACCTTTAAGTTGAAAGCCACTTGTATAAATACCTACAGTTGTCCCTGCACTAAGGTTGGGTTATGTGGGTAACACCCTACATATCTAAAATACCTCTAGGTAAAAGCCATTAGTATAAATACATCTGTTGTCCTTGCACTAAGGTCAAGTTATGTGGGTAGGACCCTGCATTACTGAAATACCTTTAAGTTGAAAGCCACTTGTATAAATACCTACAGTTGTCCCTGCACTAAGGTTGGGTTATGTGGGTAACACCCTACATATCTAAAATACCTCTAGGTAAAAGCCATTAGTATAAATACATCTGTTCGTCACTTTAGACCCCATTCCCACTTGTGGGTTTCATTCGATTCCTCCTCCTCCTCCTCCCCCCCCCTCCCCCCTAAATGTCCTGTAGGCAATGTAAAATATTTAGAATTTATTGAGAGTGTTCCCACTACGCACGATACGATTTTTTTTTCCGAACGACAAGTGAGAGGGGTTCTTAATCTGCGAAAATTACTGCACTGTAAAGTTGTCTACTGAGAAGTACTGAATACGGGTTGCGGTTATCAACTGTGATAGAATGTTATTGAGAATATGGCCACTTCTACTGAGGCTAAACTAAAGCAATGTGATGACAGAGTAATAATAACTTCAGGCAATGGAGTAGACATGCTCAGTGGAAACATTTGATTGATATGCCTTGTCATAGAATAATATTGACGGCTTCAAATTGATATACTGATGTCAGCCTAGATAACTTGGAACTATAGAAGCAAGTGCTGGGGGTCGCGGGTTCAATTCCCGCCCGCGGCGAACTAGCGCTCTTTATCCTAAACAGGTAAGGTTCGTTCTCGCGACGCGACGGCTGGCTTTCTCCACGAATAGCCAAAATTACCTACCTCCTACCTCCACAAGCGGCACCTAAAATAGGTAATTTGAATTGAAATGACGCTGAAGAGAGCGCCTCTCAACCCTTACATAATTATAATTAAAAATACCATTTAATTCCTACCTTCTCGTAAACTCAAAGCGATTAGCGGCTGTCCTTTCTTCCAGGAGGTTAAAATCAGTGGACTGGACTTAACGCAAGAACATTTTCGGGCATTATGCAACACGCAATGCTTTTCCATTTCCACGTGCTCCGATTTTGAGGTTAAGTTTCAACGCGCGGTTTTTCAAAATTTGAAAGTAAACTTTTAAATTTTTGCAGAGAACAGAAAACAACCCAAATGTACTGAATTCTGAATTTCTACTTTTGTTTGAGTTTTTCCAGTGATAAGAGATACTTATAAGGAATCCTTGTATCCGTAACTGATTTTTGGAGAGCACAACCCAAATGAGAAATGACCAAATGTACTGAATTCTGAATTTCTACTTTTGTTTGAGTTTTTCCAGTGATAAGAGATACTTATAAGGAATCCTTGTATCCGTAACTTGTGTTCTTACCAACGTCTGTGTCCGTAAGGTGGTAGATCAGTTAAAGGTATAAGATAGGAGTTTTCCCTGTCTTGAGCTCTTGGGACTGTTATGGGACAGAGATGTAATTTTCCAAGTCTCAAGCTATGTGTCCAGTGTCCACAGGCTATAAATATCATGTAGTGTGGGGTGTGGGTTGTGCAAGAGACTTGCTGTTTGTAAACAGCAGCAGGGTTCCTGTTATTAGTGTTATTTGCCTTGTGCAACCACACAGTGTTTTAGATCAGTCAAAGGTAAGATAGAATAAGATAGGAGTTTTCCCTGTCTTGAGCTCTTGGGACTGTTATGGGACAGAGATGTAATTTTCCAAGTCTCAAGCTTTGTGTCCAGTGTCCACAGGCTATAAATATCATGTAATGTGGGTTGTGCAAGAGACTTGCTGTTTGTAAACAGCAGCAGGGTTCCTGTTATTAGTGTTATTTGCCTTGTGCAACCACACAGTGTTTTTTGCAAGCCAATTGTGAAGAGCAAAAGTAGGTAGCACTCTGTGTGTAACTTTGTCTGAAATCATTTGCCTTTGTTTCAGATTATCAGTGGATAAACAAAGATTCATCAATAACTTCTATGTATAGTTACAATGGTACCAACATTAATAACTCATTGGAATACTCTGGAGTTGCCGCAACCACCACAGACCTCTATCACCTTGCATAAAAAGTCAGGTAAGTATTGTACCTAGGGGCAATAACATGCTTGTCATTCAAAAGTTCCTGGGTTTGATGCCCATTAATAGAAATAAGTAAACACTTATGTAGGTATTTCATTTGAAAATATTTCAGCAATTTACTTTTTCTGTTTGCCTTTTTTTGTGAAAAGTAATTTTACCAGGATATTATTATGTATTTTACCCTTTGACTTTCTCTAATATTTCCAGGTGTCAATATCACTTCTTTCAAAGATGAAATCACTCATCTCACCAGCTTAATCAAAAGGGTCAACTTGGAATGTGCTGGTGCCCTCTGCTCTCGATTAATCTACAAATGTAAACTCAAGTTCAGGGGAACCAAATGGCTGGGACTTATTGAAAAGGTTGGTTTTAAATAATGGAGACATATCCATAGATATGTCTACATTATTATGATGGGAAACTAAGGGGACAAAATGTGGAGATACCAACTGGAGTTCGGGGTGCCCTCCGCCTAATGAGGACAATCGAGTAGCGACCAGTGGCGGCATTACCAGAGTAAAAAAAAAAAAAATACGTGTCATAAATGTAATGGTAAAGGAGGCTCTTAGTAATGCTGTGATATCCACAAGAATTGTGAAGAAGCTCTCAGCTTCAGCACAAAGAAATCATGATTTAGATTTATTTATTTATTTTAATTTCAAGAGGTTTGATAAAAGTTTGTCCCGAGCTAAACGCTTACAACACAGCAGGCGCGCTACCTTCAAAGATAAATAGGCTGGCTCCTCTGGCTTTTGGCACTTGATTTACTTTGAATAGAGTAGGTAACAATCACTCATGGTCGCTACTCGATAAAGTAGCCGGTAGCTACTCAATTGTACTCACAAGGCTGAGTTCACCCCGCGATTCGTATAAGCTTAACCCATCCTTTAGGGCTGTTTGCCCCTACACCTAAGCCTCGGTGTGGGCTGAAAAAATTTCGATCCCGCTGACAAGCGAACGCGGGACCTCCGGCCTTCAAACCTGATGTGATATCCACTCAGGCCGTGGATGTTGCTTTAATATTTTTTGATTATTATAGGTAGATATGTACCTATTGCTTGAATGAAACTAACGAGCAGTAAGCCCTTATGCCCGGCGGAAAAAGTCTCGAAACCTAGGTCTCTCAGACTTTCCAACAGACCAACAATTAGGTCTGAGCTTGAGTGGCGAGCATAAGGCCGGCCACTCACTATCAGGTAGACCTGACTAAAGCAGACATTCAAATCGTACCGACTGATTCATCAGACAATGCAAGGTTCTCTTCTAAATCAGAAACCATGGAGCTCTAGTCCAGTACCTGAAGATTTGGCGATATGGATTGCAGAGGAAATAGCTGTGTTAGGGTAAGTCAAAACTTAATGTGTAAATGAAGTAGATAAAGTTACCACTCTCTACAAGTCTGGACTGTTGATATTGAGCTCCACAAAACAAATGCAATATTTTGCTGATACTGGAGATTGTGTTACCTCAGGACCAACCACATATCCCCTGTTTTGTTTCAGATGCAATGCTGCTGATGTTTTCAGAATAAATCTACCTCATATCAAATCTCCATCTAGAGATGAAGAATACCTGGGTGATGAAAATGAACCTCTGTCTGATGAAGAGGATGGTGTTGATCTTGCAAGTGTAAAGGACTGGGAAGATATGGGAGGTAAGAAACGTGTGATGAAATTTACAACGATATTCATAGAATATAGAAATAAGAATGGAAATACACAAGGTATTAAACTTGCTGAAGGCGTTTTAATTGTGCTAATCATGAATACTTGTCACAAATGTCCAATACATCTTACTAAATTTTATGACCTGACTTAGGCTTGAACCACTGACCTCCAGATCTAATTTTGACCTTATTTTGTGTTGCAGAAATCATATCCCGAGATGACTTGTTCACCAAACCATCTATTAAATCAATAGATGAATCTAATACTGAAAAAGTAGTAACACCTTCAGATAGTATTGAAGATGAAGAAGAAGTTGACGTTGATAAAAACATAGATAAAATAACTCCTACATATAGAACAAAAAAGGAGAAAAAAAGAAGTAAAAAGGAAAAAAGACTGAAGAGAAAAATTAAAAGAGAAAGTCCTGCAGAAGATGAAGAAATTAATAAGATTGTGATACGAGATGTTATCCATGATAGCAATGGAATAATGTCAAAGAAAAAACGAAAGAAAATTAAATCTGTTGACTCAAATCAATTCAAATTGAAGAAAGATATTTCAAAAGGTATAATAGCAGAGGAGCTGATTAAAACAAATGGAGAACTACGGAAATCAAAGAAATCAACCAAAAAGAAAGAAAAAAGAAAACTTAAAGACCTGATGTTCAATAAACCTACAAACAGTTTAGTAGTAGAAAACGAATCGGATAGTCCAAATGAAAACACCTTGAACCAAAAAGCAAAGTCATTAGT
Organism: Diaphorina citri; assembly: GCF_000475195.1. NCBI lineage: Eukaryota > Metazoa > Arthropoda > Insecta > Hemiptera > Psyllidae > Diaphorina > Diaphorina citri. Next base: position 9,160 of record NW_007379910.1, read on the forward strand.
AGCTAAAAACGACACTTCCTCCGTTTTTGTAAACCACAATCAAACGAAATCGAAAACCAACTCCAAATTAAAAAGAAAATTAGCAACATTCGATCCTGATCAATGTGATAGCATCGATATTAAAAAGAAGAAAGCCAAAACAAAACCTTTGTTCAAATCTTCTAAAACTGATTCAGCCAAACTCAAGAAACAGAAAGATGTCAAACCCAAGAAAGTAATCAATATGACGATTGGCCCATTACCTACAACTAGCACGGAATGCAAAATGCTCGTATTACCCACAAACAATTCATCGTGAATCGTATAACCATTCGTACCTACTGTAGTTTATAAAGTAGCCTACTACCCACACTATTAGTGCAAATAAGTAGGTATATAGGTGATGTTTTGAGCATAAAATTCCATACTCGGTTGGATTGAACCCGCGCCCTCTTGACTACAAGACGCGTGTCTTGACCACTACCACTACCCTACCGAAGCAAGATACATCTGCTGTAAAAGGACTGATAGGTGATAGGTTCAAGTTTACTTACGTGAGTGATCCTCTACTTTCCAAATTGAGTTCTGCTAAAACTTCCTGGAATCTTATGACACAAATTTGTTCACAGTAGGTACCTAACAGTTGATATGCCCTCTTGTTGAAAAAATTACCGGTAAACAAATTTAACGAAAGTAATTTTTTAGAGTACGTCACCGATTAGAAAAATGTCCACAACATCATTGTTGGAAAAAACCAACCTAACAGTTGATATGCCCTCTTGTTGAAAAAATGACCGGTAAACAAATTTAACGAAAGTAATTTTTTAGAGTACGTCACCGATTAGAAAAATGTCCACAACATCATTGTTGGAAAAAACCAACTGTTATCACTTCCTTATCTCAAACACTAATTGCACAATTTGCCAGAAACTGAAAAGACACAACGACAAAGAATGCAATTCTTTCCGACGAAATTAGCTTCACAAAACGCCGGCCTTGTTAAAAAATATTACGTTATTATTTTAGAAAGTAATCAATATGACCAATATGTTCAACGTAGAATTAATAAAATAACGTGAAAAGTAAGCCAATGTTACATTTTTCGTGTCTGTGTTTGTGTCGTTATTATTTATCTTGCATGACTTTTTACAATTAGTTGAAGGTACCTACCTATTATTTTCTAGTATCCGACGTTGTTTGAGACATCAGTTATTTCATCAGGTAGTTATTTGTACTCCTTTGTAGTTATTCAGCATGTTTTCTACTTTGTTGGATAAGGGTTCCCCTTTAAAAGTTTTATTACTGCTTGCTGAAAACAACTTTAGATTTTTCCATAAGTGAAATCAAAGCCTTTTATCAAGTGTTTTATTATTAACTTTATATAATCATAGCGACTAGGACCAGGGACAAGAAAGACACGAAGGCTCCAATATATGCCACTGTGGTATACCAGAAGAATGCTCCTGTGAGGTAGGAGAGTAGAATGCCACTAGTGAGAGCTATGGTGGACCAGGTGGAGAGACTACCACGCAGGTCTGTGTTGTGAATGGTGATACATTCAGCGGCGTAGACTGCGGCAGGGGTTGTGGCCAGACCTAGGAAAAAATAGACAAAGATTTCAGTTAGTTACCTTGAAAATAATATGTGAGAAGTAAAAAAAGAGCGCAATTATTAACTTACAATGTTGCAACTTACACCTACTGTGATGCGTAACATGGTTAGTAGGTATATAATAGTCATTGTCATTAAGTACAATTAATATTAAAAATAATGTGTAAAAAATGGATATTTTAGCAAAATACATGTAGCTACAGAACAATCTATATTTACGTAGTGAGTAAGTAGATATAATTTGGTATAAAAATAATTTAAACTTCGTGTTATTTTGCATGTTTAGTTCTTCATATTGATTGATGGGAAAATTACACCAATTTAAATCGAATTAAAAGTTAAAAATAAAAACTACAATAATTTCAGTAATTTTTATTGAAATTTAATGGAAAATTATGACTTGAACAACAGCAAAATTAAATTCCTTTTGTAAAATTATCAGCCTCTCCCTTTTGTATCGACCTCGGTGGCGTAGACGTCCGTCTGGCAATCAGGAGGGTGTGGTTTCAATACCAGTCTCAACATTGTTTGAATATTTGACCACAATAATATCAGTCCTAAGCTTGTTTCGCTTGCTTAAGTAATTCAAACGCAACACCTACAATATTGATTCTGGAAAAATTCATACCAACGGAAAGTCAAGGGCAAGGGCATTGCCATCAAAGGCCTCGAACCCGCCCCCTCCTGATTGATAGCCACTTACCTACTGACAGTCCGGACAGAAGACGGCTAATGTACAGGTTAATAAGGTCTGATTTGGTGGCCATTAGTAACCAGCCGCATAAACTGGGTACGTTGGTTATCATGAGAGCGGATTTTCTGCCGTACTTGTCTATGATTGGTCCGCTCAGTAGACAGCCAATCGGCATCGTGATGGCAGATATACTGGCTGAAATAGGGAAGATTATTTTAATTAGGAATAGGTTAAATTGGATCAGTCACAATATTGTTATTTTAAAAATCTGAAAATCTTTTTCAATTGTTATTCAAGTTAGGCAACTTTGCGCGTATAATTGGTATCCATCTCTATGACCATCTGAGCAATTATTGAGTTCAAACCTAGAACTCAGTTTGTTCGTTTTATCATTTTAATGTGATTCATTCTATTTGATTTTCTACTTACCAAACCAGGATGCTTGGTCGATCGTCAAGTAACTCATCTGAGGTAGTGCCACGGCTGGAAACCCAAAACTCATCCCAGGGGCTACGCCTGGTAATATCACAATGAGGCCCAAGTATATCTGGAAACAAATGAGGTAGGCGTTGAATTAATCCATATCAAATGGTCCTTGTCTCTCCACCCCGGGTTACATTACATTACATTGAAATGGGGGTCGTTTCTGGCAAAATTCCTGTGTGCGGAGTCCAGTATGTAGGACTATTGCATCCCTCCACCACGGGTTACGTTAAACTGAGAAAGTGTCAGCCTTTCAAGGCACAGATATTAAGACGAAACATCGGCGATGAGCTTATTTTATATTCTGCTTATAGTACAGGGTGTCTACGACTGGAAAACTGGGAAGAGAGAGGACTTTGGTTTTTCCATTTTGGTAGACACCCTGATAGGAAGATTAGGAAGCTACTCGTATTCGTAGTCTTCAAAAAGGCCCCTTTTACGTAGAAGAGAAATTTCAATCCTGAGGTAAAGCTACGGAAACCTTTTTCGTTATCGCCACTATAATATTCCTGTAAACTTACCAATCTAAACAGGGTGGGCGTGTCGGTATGTTCCCCATTGGAAATGTCAATGATGTCCGCTGCATTGCTGCTGGTGGCAATTACAGGATGGGCGTACGATTTCTTGGTTTTGCCAAGTAATTTCTCGGTTTCTGCCATTATACCGATGGAGGGGAAACTGTGATGGTTTCACCAGATGGGTATGGTGTAATTGAATCTGGGAAATATCATCTTGTCATCTGGAATTAAACAAAACAACATTATTTATTTGTGAAAACGTTGCGCGTGATTGGTATCCGAATGAGTGACTCCCCCCGGTTTTATTGTTCTTCTGACTTGATTGTTCCGCGATAAAACTTGAATGGTTTGCACGATTTTGATCAAACTTGGAAAATAGAGGTGGCAAAACCACTACACGAGATAAGGGATAGACGTCTCACTCCTAGCTGAGGCAGGATGAAGGATACACTCACTGCAGCTCCTAGGATAATCACACCGTTGATAATAGCACCTGTCCCAGGATGTACAAAGTAAGCACCTGTAGACTCCAGGATATCCAGCCACTACACGAGATAAGGGATAGACGTCTCACTCCTAGCTGAGGCAGTATGAAGGATACACTTACTGCAGCTCCTAGGATAATCACACCGTTGATAATAGCACCTGTCCCAGGATGTACAAAGTAAGCACCTGTAGACTCCAGGATATCCATTTCTTACATTGAAGGTTCTAGGTGTCCGTCGCATGGCTCCAAATGTCGAGCTTAGCTGATTACTCAGATTCAATTCATCTGGAATTCAGATTATTCCAGAATCTGACAGAATTATTCACACAGTAATTCCCTTAAAAGTAGACTACTTTCTGACATTAGTCACTATCACAATATTATCGCAAAGATAAGGAGTTCACAATAAATTATCACACTGATAAGGACTTTATAACACAAGTTGTTTAAAATAAATTATCACAAGATAAGAAGTAGAAATAGAAAGTGAAACGCTAAGCACCTATAGGTATGAGTGAATTACATGGAATATTCTAACTCCCACCTATAACACGATATTAGGTAGATATGTAATTCACTAGTAGGTACTCCAAAATCACTCAAGTAATAGATATGACGTAAACTAATGAAAAATGACGTTTGCAGAATCTTTGAATAAGAGACTAATTGAAGGAGCGAAGTGAATTTCAAGTTCTAACTCGACAATTTTGTAGTCTGTTACCGACACATTAGTCACTGTCACAATATTATCGCAAAGATAAGGAGTTCACAATAAATTATCACACTGATAAGGAATTTATAACGCAAGTGGTTTAAAATAAATTATCACAAGATAAGAAGTAGAAAAAGAAAGTGAAACGGTAAGTAGGTACCTATAGGTATGAGTGAATTAATAATATAAGAAAATTACATGGAATATTCTAACTCCCACATAAAACACGATATTAGGTAGGTATGTAATTCACTAGTAGGTACTCCAAAATCACTCAAGTAGTATGACGTAAACTAATGAAAAATGATGTTTGCAGAATCTTTGAATAAGAGACTAATTGAAGGAGCGAAGTGAATTTCAAGTTCTAACTCGACAATTTTGTAGTCTGTTACCGACCGGTTTGTTCCCTTTTATTAAATTCGGAACACATCTTCGGCATATACACGAAAGAAATTTGATTAGTTTAGGGCCCTATTTTCCAAGTTAACTATAAATATCAGCCTATGAAAAATCATAAAAAAAGTCTTGGAATCGTGTCAAATATAAATAAATATTAATATTTTCCCAGTTATATTAAATTTAATTCCATATATTTTACACTAAAAATCTGGTGTGAACATCACACGACTTTCCTTATCCTATTGAATGATGCTTATTTGAGTGTTCTTTTACCCTAACTTTTACACCTCGTGTCATATGGGACTGTTTGCTAAATGGTTCCAATCACCAATCACTGCAAAATTTTATCTCAATACGACGTAGTATAGGGTCTCAAGTGCAAATTTCTTTCAAGTACAATTAACCTTCATCTCACACGAGTACATCCATAGATTCCATAGTAGAAAACTAGATCTATTAATTTTATTTCATAGCAATGCGGTCACATAAACCTATATCCACACAATTATGTATTATCGACGGGCGTCGTTCGACGGTCGACTGACATGTCCACATAAAATCGACGTCAATCGACGAAGTGAAACCGTCCACTCTAATCGATGTTCGTCGAAAGATGCTCGTCCATTACGCCTGGACACAGCTTTAAGCTATGTCCATACATAGTTGACGGCCGTCGATCGGTAAACGGTTACAGTCGATATTGATTGCCCGTCGACTACGTGTGGACATATCTTTACACTCGTGTATTCTGTAGAGTAGCACATGATAAGTCAACACGGGAAAACCACAATTTAACAAGTTGACATTTTTGCAATTGAAATGCGCGTGCAAATTTCTTTCAAGTACAACCTTCATCTCACACGAGTACATCCATAGATTCCATAGTAGAAAACTAGATCTATTAACATCATGTAAGAGGGATTATTTACTTGCCTAGGAATCTTGATAGACATGTGTAAGGGAAATACTCCACAATTCTACAATGTATGGTCAGCTAGACACAAAGAACCAAGTACATATGTACGCATGTAAATGTTGCTATCGTCATAAAGAAAACCGCATGTAACAAACAAGTGATATTAACTTATTATGTACCTACTGTAGTACCGCATGTAACAAACAAGTGATATTAACTTATTATGTACCTACTGTAGTCAATGGATTGGATATTCTGATGTCATAACATGTGGACACTGATGGGATAGCATCATCTGGTATCTGGTGCACAAGTAGTCTTTTGATGCTATGCCAGGTCTCGTGTCATATGGGACTGTTTGCTAAAGTTCCAATCACCAATCACTGCAAGATAGCATCATCTGGTGCACAAGTAGTCTTTTGATGCTATGCCAGGTCTCGTGTCATATGGGACTGTTTGCTAAATGGTTCCAATCACCAATCACTGCAAAATTTTATCTCAATACGACGTAGTATAGGGTCTCATTATACCGCGTCTTGACAAATTTTCGTTTGTTCAAGGATTATGGGACGACTTGGTCTATGTTTTGATTATTATTTGCCTCTTAAGTAGAGAGATTGAAGCCCCAATTCCCCGTGGATTACTGAAGTTAAACAGCTGTGATTAGTATCTTGGGCATTACGTTCTTCTGACTTTCATGACCCCACTCAAACTGGGTGAGGTTAATGTAAAGAGGCGGGTAGTTTGTCGATCTATGGTTAAATCCTTTAGAATTATATTGACGAGGAACTTTAAAAAGACGTATTTTTGTGGATTAATATTACAGCATATTAACTTTAACCCAGTAAGACCGAAAACTATTTTTCCCTCGATTTTTTTCTTTTTTTTTATTGTAATAACACGAACATACTTCTGCTCCAAATATTTTTGCCAAACTAGATCAGGACCAAAGAGCATCTTCTTGACAATCAATTTTATCAGTTTCTACACGTATTCCTAGTGTCTAGCCATTTGGAGGCGAAATCTACTGACATGTGTTCGGTGTTACATATACATATGTAACGCCAGGACTTGGAGGGTTAATTGATAGCATCCCTTTGTATTTTACTATCCGCGTCAGGCGTTTAATACTTTATGGAAACAATGATAGTTCTTGTGTTGTATTAAAATAAGATGCTTATTCCTAGTGTCTAGCCATCTGGAGGCGAAATCTACTGACATGTGTTTGGTGTTACATATATGTAACGCCAGGACTTGGAGGGTTAATTGATGGCATCCCTTTGTATTTTACTATCCGCGTCAGGCGTTTAATACTTTATGGAAACAATGGTAGTTCTTGTGTTATATTAAAATAAGATGCTCATGCTTGTATCAAAATAAGATATGCACGGGGAAGAATGGTAAGATTTGACTATCTGTATTTAGAGACTATCATGTGATAAACAATCAACATTAGGAGATCGTTATATAACCAACACACGGGGACATCAACACAAAAGGAGCGTGAAGAGAATTCACACTTCTTTGAAAAATAAACATGTACTGAATTATGTACCTACTAAATTAATAAATATAGATTTCAAACTATAGCTGTAATAATAGTATGCTTTTATTTAACTTAAGATCTCTGTTTGCCTTATTGCTTCTACCTATGTGTGTCAAATCTAGTAACTAACTTTTACTGAACTTTTGAACCACTTTTACTTTTTACTAAACCAATTACCGATTGACCTAAAACTTGGTTCACAAAGGATATATCTTGGATCACAAATAAAATATATCACAATAATTGCACATTTTATCAAAAATTTGTACCTATATTTAATTTTTTTGCATACAATTAAAGCTTATATATTTTTTTTTTAAAAGCGTGAAGAGAATTCACACTTCTTTGAAAAACAAATATGTACCTACTGAATTAATTAATAACTATAGATTTCAAACTGTAGCTGTAATAATAGTATGCTTTTATTTAACTTAAGATCTCTGTTTGCTTAATTGCTTTTACCTATGTGTGGGTCAAATCTACTAACTAACTTTTACTGAACTTTTGAACCACTTTTATCTTTTACTGAACCAATTACCAATTGACTTAAAACTTGGTTCACAAAAGATATATCTTGGATCACAAATAAATATCACAATAATTGCACATTTTATCAAAAATTTGTATATTCAAATTTTTTGCATACAATAAAAGCATATATGTATTTTTTTTTTAATTTTAAAAATTTCCACTGTTTCAAATATTAAAAGCTCCTTAAAAAACTCATACCTTGGTTTTTCTTCGACAAAAGCACATGTAAAAGAGGAGCTCCAGAGTAGGTATCCTTTTGAAAAATTCAACACCTAGAAACAAGGTACATTTTGGAATTTGCTTAAAAAGAACAAACGCAAGTTTGAATATTTACATACGTGATTCCGCGATTCAAGTTCTTGTTCTCACTGAGAAGACAACTGAGAACTGACTGAGTTCTGAAACCCGTGGTAACCTAGCAAGTTAGAGCAGAGAGAACCGAGCCATTCATTTTACTAACCCAGCCATTGAGTATTCCGACCTACAGTGTGGACCCAACCGTGTATATTAAACTTGTTTTATAGGGGTTTAACATCCCTGTATAACTGATTTTTAGTAACGAGGGTTTCAATTCTTGTTCTCACTGAGAAGACAACTGAGAACTGACTGAGTTCTGAAACCCATGGTAACCTAGCAAGTTAGAGCAGAGAGAACCGAGCCATTCATTTTACTAAACCCAGCCATTGAGTATTCCGACGTACAGTGTGGACCCAACCGTGTATATTAAACTTGTTTTATAGGGGTTTAACATCCCTGTATAACTGATTTTTAGTAACGAGGGTTTCATCCTCTCTTCGGTAATAAGCTAATAAAGCTCCCATGGCGTAGTGGTCACTGCGCTCGCCTTGCACGCGGGAGACCTGGGTTCGATTCCCGGCGGGGTCAAGAAATTTGTATCATGCAAATGATTGATACCGTGACTGGCTGTTGCGGGGCCCACTCAGCCTCGTGAAGAAAATGAGTAGCTATGTAATATAATGCGCATAGCGACCGGTGCCAGCATGGTAGGTAAACATTGGATGTTAGGATTATTGAGATATTGGAAAAATCCTACAATGCTGCAGTGAGCACCAAAGTTGTGACATAATAACACAAAGAAAACTGCATTTACATTACAATAAGCTAATAAGCCATCCGCCTCCGCACTCCGCATATTAACCTCACTCAGCCTGAGTGGGGCCTGGAGAAGTCAGTAGCATACGACTGCTAAGATGGTCATCCTTCTGAATACCAACCACGCACAATGTCCCTTAACTTCTTAAGTGATCCATCGGAAACTGGTGCATTGAACGTGCTATCGCCGATCCGCGCCGCTCGTGCTATGATCTTGATTATAACTCCGCATATTAACCTCACTCAGCCTGAGTGGAGCCTGGAGAAGTCGGTAGCATACGATTGCTAAGATGGTCATCCTTCTGAATACCAACCACGGACCACGCACAATGTTCCTTAACTTCTTAAGTGATCCATCGGAAACTGGTGCATTGAACGTGCTATCGCCGATCCGCGCCGCTCGTGCTATGATCTTGATTATTGAAATCTTGAATGTAGATACATATCACAACGCATTTGCTAAGTTCATACACATTGAGAGTTAGTTAGATAGGTATGGGATATATGCAAATCAACTTACTTACAACTATGTCGTCCCATTTCGTGCTATAGGCTGGTAAATAATATTTACGATTATTTTACTCTTTCCACAAGGAACTTTTTACCAATTTTTTTGACATGATTTTTTTTCGTATTGTTTCAGATGGTCTTGGTCCCCATTAAACACTGATTTTCAGCTACGTGAACGGACGACTACCTGGGTACCATCACAGATCGGAAGAGCTTTTCATAACAGGTTTTTCCGGGTATTCAAATGAGATGAACGGAGATGGAGATATTGAAAACCCCGGTTCTCCATCTCCGTCTGTTTCAAGTGTGTGTGCAAATTTTTGGAGGGCCCAGGGACCAATGGAGGGGGGGGGGGGGGAACATTAAGAGTTCCTTACTTACCTACTACATAAGTATGTATGTAAATTTTGTCTACTTTGACATTGGAGTTTTTTTTTACCCAGTTTATTGATTCAGGTTGATTTTTTAAAGAGGTTTAATAGAAGGAACTATAATTGCTTCGGTCGTATTGTCCTGAAAGCGGAGTGAGGAGGAAGCCAGCCGTTCCGAGAACGAACCTTATCTGTTTAGGATAAAATCCGCCCCGGGCGAGAATCGAACCCACGACCTAGCGCTTACAAGGGAGGCGCGCTACCCTCCAAGCTAACTAAGCTGGCGTTAATTGATTGAACGAACAAATTTCCAAGTCATACATACATACCTCCTCGATGAAGTTTTCTTTAGTTCGCCTGTTTCTTTGCTCATTTCATCATAATTCATGATTTCATGAACGATTGCCGGTTAGTTTTAACTTCACTGTTGACTCCATTGTGTTTGCCATCGAACCGAGGTATTTGGTGCCAACTTTTGGTCAAAATATCTCGAAATTTATACCCTGAACCATTGGGGAGTAGCGAAACGATTAAAAATTAGGAGGAAAATGAAAACACAATCTTAGTGTAAAACTATGTGTATATTGATAACAATAGGATAATAATTAAATAAGTATTATAGTTAAAGCTATGGAAAAAAAATAGGTTACTAAAGAATATTCTACCTTCTAATGGTGTCATAGTTGGAGTTCTTAAAATCTAGGAGTTCTACAGGACTTTCCTACTCTTTTCTATGATTTAATGACAGTACTGCTAGATCTACTTGAAAAATTGACGATTGTTAGAAACAGAAAATAAATACATACATAGAATTAAAAATCTGCAGAAACAAAATTTTAGTGTTTAGTTTAAACATAGGTATAGGTAGGTATCATTATTTCATTAATCTCTTCTTTATCCTAGCTTTTGAAAAATATTGAGAACACGTTATTTTACATTAGTTCTTGGTGTCCAATAGCTTTCAATATAGGTACTTAACCTAAACAATAGGAAGCTATGGAGAGAGTTTTACTACGAAAAATTACAAAGGAGAAGTTGGTATTGTCTTAGTGGAGGAAATGGAATTGTACATATTGATGAAACGTTTACCAACACCAACGTGAAAAAGAACCAAATTTCAATACACGCACTATTGTGATAGGAAACCACACTATAAAAGAACCAACTAATCGAACACAAGAAATATATAAATTATAAAAGTATAAAAAAAAGTTTTTTTCGAAGAGTAAGCTAGAAAGCTATGTGATGTCTAAGACGAAAATCCCTTAATTATTTCCTCTAGACTTTTCCCTTTGGTTTCTGGGAGATATGCCAATACATGGGCTGTTCCTATGGCAGCTACTAAACCGTAGAAGAAGAAAATGCCATTGCCCAAGGCCAAGTGCAACGTGGGCCATGTCTTAACGGCAAAGAAACCAAAGATATAAGCGAGGCATGTGGCAAGACCTGCAGCCACACCCTTGACCTCCATAGGAAATATCTCACCCAGCATAAGATAAGGAATGGGAAGGAACCCAACAGAACTGGCAACCAGATTGAGAACCAAAGCTGCAAGAGGAATAAGATTGAAGAATCCCCACTCGAAATTAACAATGGGAGCTTTCTCAAAGAGCAAGTAGGTTCCAATGACCAACATAGAGAGAGCAATACCCATTCCTGAGGCTGCAGATAATGGTTTGACACCTGTATGGGGGAGGATGAACGAGATGGAAATGACAGAAGCGAAGATGATGAGACCTCCAATAACTGTAATGAAGTAAGGATTGAGAAGATGGAATCCAGAGCTACGGACAAAGTCTGTCATGTAGGCAAGGATCACGTTCACAGCAGAGAATTGTTGGAACAGGAAGAACAGGGATATGATGATGAGGGGTTTGTATGCTTCAGGCTTCATGAATTCCTTGAAGATGTTGGTAGTGGACATTTGTTCTCCCTGTGCTCCAGACTCAGCATCACCACGGGATGTAGGTTCTGTCTGATTGCTAGGAGGACCAAGACGTAACCGTTTAGCTGCCCACTCTGCATCTCCTCGTCTTCCCTTGGAATTCAACCAGGCAGGACTCTCAGGAATAATGAATGTAATGAGGATAGTCCCTAGAGCTGAAAATATAGCGGCCATAGCTGCTACCTTCCTATAGCGGAGTAGAGAGCCCATGAAATACACTTGCAGTAATCCAAAGGCACGGGCAGTAGTCGCCCAGGTAGCAAGACTGCCTCTCAGCTTGGTATTCTGAACCATAATACTCTCAGCGATGTAGATAGTAGCAGGAGAAGCAGATAGACCTTCAGATACACCGGTCAGGAATCTACCAATGAACAGATTCGTGATGGTTAAACTGTAGGTGATGAGTAACCAGCCGATGATTCCCACGATACCAATCAGGATGATGGCTGGTTTCCTACCAAGCTTGTCCATTATGGGCCCAGATAGTAGACAGCCAATGGGAGCCGCGAGAAATGTGAGACTTGCTGAAATAGAGAAAAAAGAAAACTATTAGATTTTGTGAAGAATAAGCTCATGCAATAGAAGAAATCTTCCACAATCGGCTATTAACAGTATTTTTTTTTTATATATATTATTTTTTAAGAGGTTTGACAGAGGGAACTGTAACTGCTATGGTCTTATTGTCCCGAAATCGAAGAGAGAAGGAAGACAGGATAGGAGAAAGCCAAAAATTTGCAGTTTTATTGCCTTCTGTGATTGAGCTGTTCTCCCTCTGGTACTTAAGCGCTTAAGCCACTATTATGTTCGTAGAGATCAGACACTATCAGCTGAACAAACGAAGTAAAATTGTTGTGTTTTAACTTGTCAACATTTTTATTTAATTCCTGTTTGTTTACTACACAGTAACTCGCAAATAGTTTCAACGATTCTGACGAAAATTAGCAAAAATATTTACTTCTTAAAGTAAAGCTACTAATTGATTTCTGAACTCTATTGAACATTCTCTATTGAACCAAAATGTTCCTCTTTTAATTTATTGCATGATGCATCTATTCAATCTCAAATCATGAATCTTTGTGGTAAAGCAGAGAGCTTTTTCACGACTTTGTGGGTATCACAGTATTATAAGTCTTTCATTTACTCAATCATCATATTTATTATCGCTCGTCTCTTCGACTTGTAATGCCGCCACTGGGCGCTACTCGATTAAAGTAGCTACTCAATTGTCGAGGCTGAGTGCTGAGTGCACCCCGAACTCCAAGCACAGAGCCGAAAAAAACCTCGGCCTCGCCGGGAATCGAACCCGGACCTCCTGCCTGCAAGCCTAGTGTGATACCCACTCGACCACGGAGGTTGCTTTGTTAAAATTAATATTCTTCAATTAAATCCGTCCAGGTGTGTGCCCTAAACAAGGAGCATTTCCAGCTAGTGAACGGGTTCAGTAATGAATACTGGGGCTGGGGAGGTGAAGACGATGACATGTCCAATAGAGTGAAAGCTGCTGGACTTCAAATTATACGATATCCTCCTGACATTGCCAAGTATAGCATGCTGAGGGTAATATAATGCGCATAGCGACCGGTGCCAGCATGGTAGGTAAACATTGGATTTTAGGATTATTGAGATATTGGGAGTGAAGAATAGGCTCATGCAATAGAAGAAATCTTCCACAATCGGCTATTAACAGCATTAACCTAACTTCCCCTCGGCTATATCCACCATAAAGTATGTAAATCAACTCTATCTCTATCTAACAGAGCTTTCTTAAGTATTATTTGAATATGAATCAGTGAATAAAGAAATGTAATTACCAAACCAAGAAGCCTGGCTGATTGTCAGGGGCAGCTGGTCCAATGCGATCCCAGAGTATCCTAGAGACATTCCTGGAGCAATACTTGGTATGATGAGAATGAAACTGAGGAAGATCTGGAAGAAAAAGAGAACGGATTGGTCTTATAGTTTGGTTTGGTTTATACTTCTTTATAAATATGTATGTATGTCTCGAAGAAACCATAAACTCCTGCAAATGTCTTGGTTTTCAGTTCCGACAGAAAGCGAGTGGAATTGATGTAAATACATATACGTAAGTATATAGTTTACTGAGAGAACTGTTTCAGTGCTACATATTTAACATGTATTTTTGCGCCCCATTTGAATATCAATGCATCAAAATGCTCATAAAAATAAGCATCTGGTATTCTGCTACTTCTTCTTTGGGTTAAGCAATCCAACTCCCTTACCTGTCGTGATAACGAGTCATCTTTGCCCGAGACATCTCCTGAGTTGCTCCCTGCCAGGAGTGGTTGGGTTTCAGAGGTGCTGGGGGTTGCAGGTTCAATGGTGGATGGTGTGGAGGGTTCTATCGTGGTGGCAGAAGAAGTGGAGTCTGATTTGGGAATAGTGCCACCAGATTTGCCGGACTTGCCGCCACCGCCGCCTTTCTCGGAGGGCATTTCGTTGAAACTTGACTTCTGAAACGGAAAGGAAGGGATGATTTAGAGTTAGACCAAGTCATTGCCTTTTGAGTTTTTAGAAATTTCAAGACGTAGATATCTTATGGTTCCAATTTCCACGATGAAAATTCCCGACCATGAATATTTAAATGAATTAGTGAATTTGCCGATCACACTGAGGGTCAACCTGTCAACGTCATAGACCAAGAATCCTGCATCATAGTGTGTGCTACCTTCATAACATAGCGCAGTGCTCCAAACTTAAAGTCACGCGAGAGAAACCAAAATGAAAATACAGCATGGCCAAATTCTTCGTCAGTATTCACAACTGCAATTCACACCTCATTTTCTTCCACGAGAAATGTAGAGACCCGAGACATTCCTCCGGCATGATGGTGGATGGAACCAATTTACCCAAACCTCAAGCAAGCTCAACGTCTAATGAAACAAACGGAGAGATAAATGAAGATCTCCTAAGTAACTCTCAAAGACATCCTTTAAATGAAGATCTCCTAAGTAACACTCAAAGACATCCTCTAAATGAAGATCTCCTAAGTAACACTCAAAGACATCCTCTAAATGAAGATCTCCTAAGTAACACTCAAAGACATCCTCTAAATGAAGATCTCCTAAGTAACACTCAAAGACATCCTCTAAATGAAGATCTCCTAAGTAACACTCAAAGACATCCTCTAAATGAAGATCTCCTAAGTAACACTCAAAGACATCCTCTAAATGAAGATCTCCTAAGTAACACTCAAAGACACTCTAGTTATACAGTTCACCAAAGTGATTCTGATCGACACCTGATAAATAGGAACACCAGAAGACGTTCTGATACCCAAGAGCTGTATCGAGAGAAGAAGCTGAAATGCATGGAGTTCCTGAAAGAACGACTGAAGAACACTTTGGAGACCGAGGAAGAATTCAGGAAAAGTGTGCAACGGTTCCGAGATAAGTCCAAGTAAGAAATTTTATTTCTTAAACATAGGTTTCGATTGAATTTTATGAAATACCCAATCAAATTGAACATAACCAATTCCAACCTTAATCTAAATCAAGATATTCTTAAATTTCCTAACCTACCATAACCTCTATCTCTACACTTAAGACTTTTTCTGCGCGACTCAATGAAAGCTCTCTACAATAATGTTCGCGGATACTAGAGACCAGCATTATTATGCACTACTCATATTTGCACAAGAAACTTTTATGCACAATCATAATTCTCCAATATCTGGAATTCAATAGCTGAAATCTTGAATGGGATTGAACCAATCTATCTTTTGAATTCTGAAATCAGTAGAACACCATTTTCTTCTTCTTCTTCTTCTTCTTCTTCTTCTTCTTCTTCTTAGCAAGGATCACGTTCACAGCAGAGAATTGTTGGAACAGGAAGAACAGGGATATGATGATGAGGGGTTTGTATGCTTCAGGCTTCATGACCATTGCCTTTTGAGTTTTTATTCAAGACGTAGATATCTTATGGTTCCAATTTCCACGATGAAAATTCCCGACCATGAATTAGTGAATTGCCGATCACACTGAGGGTCAACCTGTCAACGTCATAGACCAAGAATCCTGCATCATAGTGTGTGCTACCTTCATAACATAGCGCAGTGCTCCAAACTAGTCCAAACTTAAAGTCACGCGAGAGAAACCAAAATGAAAATACAGCATGGCCAAATTCTTCGTCAGTATTCACAACTGCAATTCACACCTAAAGTCACGCGAGAGAAACCAAAATGAAAATACAGCATGGCCAAATTCTTCGTCAGTATTCACAACTGCAATTCACACCTCATTTTCTTCCACGAGAAATGTAGAGACCCGAGACATTCCTCCGGCATGATGGTGGATGGAACCAATTTACCCAAACCTCAAGCACCTCATTTTCTTCCACGAGAAATGTAGAGACCCGAGACATTCCTCCGGCATGATGGTGGATGGAACCAATTTACCCAAACCTCAAGCAAGCTCAACGTCTAATGAAACAAACGGAGAGATAAATGAAGATCTCCTAAGTAACTCTCAAAGACATCCTCTAAATGAAGATCTCCTAAGTAACACTCAAAGACATCTTCTAAATGAAGATCTCCTAAGTAACACTCAAAGACACTCTAGTTATACAGTTCACCAAAGTGATTCTGATCGACACCTGATAAATAGGTTAAATGAAGATCTCCTAAGTAACACTCAAAGACATCCTCTAAATGAAGATCTCCTAAGTAACACTCAAAGACACTCTAGTTATACAGTTCACCAAAGTGATTCTGATCGACACCTGATAAATAGGAACACCAGAAGACGTTCTGATACCCAAGAGCTGTATCGAGAGAAGAAGCTGAAATGCATGGAGTTCCTGAAAGAACGACTGAAGAACACTTTGGAGACCGAGGAAGAATTCAGGAAAAGTGTGCAACGGTTCCGAGATAAGTCCAAGTAAGAAATTTTGTTTCTGAAATATTGTATGTAGGTTTCGATTGAGTTTTATGAAATGTCCCACCAAATTAAACTGAAATCTATACTAAACTTAATCTATAAGAACATGACCAATTCTAACCATAAACAAGTTATTCCTAAATTTTCTAACCTGTATCTCTACATTATATTTTTTTTCTCTGAGACTCACTGACAGCACTCTACGGTAATGTACGCGGATTCTAAAGACTTAGAGACCAGTCTTATTATGCACTACTCATATTTGCACAAGAAACTTTTATGCACAATCATAATTCTCCAATATCTGGAATTCAATAGCTGAAATCTTGAATGTAGATACATATCACAACGCATTTGCTAAGTTCATACACATTGAGAGTTAGTTACTTAGATAGGTATGGGATATATGCAAATCAACTTACTTACAACTATGTCGTCCCATTTCGTGCTATAGGCTGGTAAATAGAGCGTCGTGACAGTAAACCTAACTTCCCCTCGGCTATATCCACCATAAAGTATGTAAATCAACTCTATCTCTATCGAACAGAGCTTTCTTAAGTATTATTTGAATATGAATCAGTGAATAAAGAAATGTAATTACCAAACCAAGAAGCCTGGCTGATTGTCAGGGGCAGCTGGTCCAATGCGATCCCAGAGTATCCTAGAGACATTCCTGGAGCAATACTTGGTATGATGAGAATGAAACTGAGGAAGATCTGGAAGAAAAAGAGAACGGATTGGTCTTATAGTTTGGTTTGGTTCATACTTCTTTATAAATATGTATGTCTCGAAGAAACCATAAACTCCTGCAAATGTCTTGGTTTTCAGTTCCGACAGAAAGCGAGTGGAATTGATGTAAATACATATACGTAAGTATATAGTTTACTGAGAGAACTGTTTCAGTGCTACATATTTAACATGTATTTTTGCGCCCCATTTGAATATCAATGCATCAAAATGCTCATAAAAATAAGCATCTGGTATTCTGCTACTTCTTCTTTGGGTTAAGCAATCCAACTCCCTTACCTGTCGTGATAACGAGTCATCTTTGCCCGAGACATCTCCTGAGTTGCTCCCTGCCAGGAGTGGTTGGGTTTCAGAGGTGCTGGGGGTTGCAGGTTCAATGGTGGATGGTGTGGAGGGTTCTATCGTGGTGGCAGAAGAAGTGGAGTCTGATTTGGGAATAGTGCCACCAGATTTGCCGGACTTGCCGCCACCGCCGCCTTTCTCGGAGGGCATTTCGTTGAAACTTGACTTCTGAAACGGAAAGGAAGGGATGATTTAGAGTTAGACCAAGTCATTGCCTTTTGAGTTTTTAGAAATTTCAAGACGTAGATATCTTATGGTTCCAATTTCCACGATGAAAATTCCCGACCATGAATATTTAAATGAATTAGTGAATTTGCCGATCACACTGAGGGTCAACCTGTCAACGTCATAGACCAAGAATCCTGCATCATAGTGTGTGCTACCTTCATAACATAGCGCAGTGCTCCAAACTTAAAGTCACGCGAGAGAAACCAAAATGAAAATACAGCATGGCCAAATTCTTCGTCAGTATTCACAACTGCAATTCACACCTCATTTTCTTCCACGAGAAATGTAGAGACCCGAGACATTCCTCCGGCATGATGGTGGATGGAACCAATTTACCCAAACCTCAAGCAAGCTCAACGTCTAATGAAACAAACGGAGAGATAAATGAAGATCTCCTAAGTAACTCTCAAAGACATCCTTTAAATGAAGATCTCCTAAGTAACACTCAAAGACATCCTCTAAATGAAGATCTCCTAAGTAACACTCAAAGACATCCTCTAAATGAAGATCTCCTAAGTAACACTCAAAGACATCCTCTAAATGAAGATCTCCTAAGTAACACTCAAAGACATCCTCTAAATGAAGATCTCCTAAGTAACACTCAAAGACATCCTCTAAATGAAGATCTCCTAAGTAACACTCAAAGACATCCTCTAAATGAAGATCTCCTAAGTAACACTCAAAGACAAGGGGTACAGGCACTGGTCTTGAAGCTTTGATTTCATCAACGATTTTGTTCGAAATCCAAATCCTTCACATAGAGAAGGGTTTCAAAACTGAAATTGCTCTGGACTCATCATTTACATCATTGTACTTGTGATACTAAACAAAGGTCGCATAGGTCGCTTTTCTTCAAGTGAATTCTCGTCTCCATTTTTTTTTTTTTTATTTTTTTATCGCGAATAAAATATCGCGATAAAAAAATATTCGGCGGTCCCAAAGTACTGTAAAACGTTCTGTGTAAATATTTACGCTTACGTAAGTTCATTAGAAATTAATTATATGAGCAGTAAACACTTTCTAACTAAAGTATACACCTTGAAACAGGCGGAAATTTACGAAGACAATTTACGCCTGTAGGTATGCAACTCGTTCTCTAAGTATCTCTTCAGAAACATGGGATAAGTAGAAAAAATACTTCACTGCTAGAATGACCAATGAAAAGCCTACATACTCGACCATAATTAAATTATTTAAACATTTTCCTTATTGTTTTAAACCAGAACCAATTTTGGGAACTTTCTAAACCCCACCTCAGCCTCGAATTTTTGATGACAAGTACTTAAGGGAAGTTTTTTTCAAGGTTTAAAGCATTTTCGCATCCCCGTGTGTAAAAAAAAAATAAGAGATCAAGGTGAAAAGTTAACACAACAAGAAGACACGCAAAATTTTGTCCAAACAAAATAATAAGATATCACAGGTTTTTATTTCTTACAATAAATGATTACTGTATGACACATGTTGTTTTCATAGGAACTTGTGATGGGCGACACACAGTAAAACAAGTAAGAGAGGTAAAATCACAGCCTAACATAACTCAAATGCAAATGTTGTACATAGGAACCAATTGGAGGACTGTAGGAATGCGATCAACGGAAAGGAACAAAGAAAGAAAAAAAAATATACAAGATGGAAGTGGAAGAAGGGAGAGAAGGTGAAGTAAAAGCTGAAGAGGTAGAAAAGAAGAGCCAGAGTAGGTATTGAGGGTTACTAAAACTAGGAAAGAAACAAGATGCTTGAAAGTACAACAAAAAATCCCCCAAAAAACAGTTTTTTTTTTTTTGTTTTTTGGCTTTATGGTTTTCTGGACAAAATTTGCACCACCATTTTCGTGTTCCTGGTAAAAAGACCTTTAATTTGATATATAGGTCGACCAGGTTTGGATAAGTCCTTCTATGGGGACAGACAGACAGACAGACAGACCGAGCGAGCGAGCGAGTGACAGACACCGAGGCGAATACAATAGTCCGTCCCTTATACCTTTTTATTACTATTGTAATAGTAAAGGGAGGACGGACTAAAAAGGGAGTTCCGTCCGCAACAGTACAAATTGCTTGTTACTAATTTGTCCGAAGCAAAGTCCAATTTTCCCGATTTATTAGTTTAATTTTGACATTTCTTTAACTAATTTCCAGTACCATTTGCTACGGTATTTTCTTCTGACATGTCAGGTTTGTCAGGTAGATACCAAGTATTTCTTAAGCTTTTCGTATTTCTTCAACAGGCCGAGTCCACACTTTTGCTTCCTCGTCATCGGGATTTTGCTCGTTATCACCATGTCCACCCTGGTCGTCTATAACTTGGGCTACTACATTGGCCTGAGCTATGCTAGTATTCATATGAAGTGTACCTCCTATCTGGCCTGGTTTTACAGAGCTTGTCACACGCAAGTTTTGTGACAGTCCGAACGGAATGGTTGATATCAAACTGAGAAAAATGTGTGTTCTATAGAAGAGTTTGAAAGCTATAAATAGTATGTTCTATGGAATAGATTGAATATTGTGGAAATTATGATCCATGAGAAATTATGAAAATCATGCCATAATATTGCTGCGATGTTTATTTTTTAAAAGGTTTTGTCTATCAATAAGTGAGATCCGTCCCGTGAATTTGCAATAAAAATAACATGCTTGTGATCTTCTTCTTTTCATCTCTTATTTTGACTTTGTTTTTCTTTGTCCGGGAAACATTAAACATTAGTGTCATATGACTACCTATGAAACGTAACCGCCCCCTCACATTAACCTCACCCAGCTTGAGTGGGGCCGGGAAAAGCCAGCAGTACGTATTGCCCAAATGGTCACCCATCCGAATACCAACCGGGCGCAACGTTGCCTAACTTCAGTGATCACTGGATTGAATTATCTTTAGATGAGCAGTTTATGTCAGGTGCTCTAGAATTAGGTAATAAAGTCAGCTCCGATATTGACACGTGGATTAGTGGAATAATGAATGGAGGGACATTGGCTTTGGGTTTGACGCTTCGAAGTAGGCGCCCCTCAGATTATTTTGAATTAATGAGGTGAGTTTGAAGGTTTTATGTAGACGATTCTTCTTTCTGTATATCTGTCTTATTAATGAATGCGTTGTTCTTGTTTGGATGTTTTCAATGTCCTCATTTATATGCGTGACCCAAGTTTCAATACGAGGGACATTGGCTTTGGGTTTGAGGCTTCCAAGTAGGCGCCCCTCAGATTATTTTGAATTAATGAGGTGAGTTTGAAGGTTTTATGTAGACGATTCTTCTTTCTGTATATCTGTCTTATAAAGGACATTTCCTCATTAGATTTTGGGCTCAATCGCGATTTTGGGGACCCCGGAGAAGTCGTTTTTCTAAGTGAATTCTACAGTGCTATGAACCATTATTATCCATAAGACTTTATATTTCAAGTAGATCCCTCGGATTCGTTATCTCTCTAGTGTTTAGCTTTCAAAGAGGATTAGAAGTTATTAGAACTTGGTCTCGCGATTGAAGCCCGATCTTGATTTTATCGCAATTCTAACCTGTTTTCTGTCTCCGCCTTCTTCTCTCTCTTTGTGTAAGTTACTTGAAAGGAATAGTCCCTATAGAATTTTAATCTACTAAAAATTTAAAATGTTTAATTTTAGGTGTGAGAAAACCTGGTGCTATTAATCTTCGTGGCATTGGGAACATTGGTAACCTATGGCAATGCTGAAAAACAGCTCAATGGAGTGTGATCTCAGGACCCTGTTGTGCTCCCGGTTAAAGTGGAGTGCACTCAGCTCTGTTGGGACATTTGACCCAGGTAATTTACATTACTTCAAGCAGCTAGGTTGGTAAAACGTTCATTCTGTCTTCAGGAGGCAAATTATGGAAAGTACTCAAAGGTGCCTTTTGGATTCTTTTCACTTGAGAGGACATTTGACCCAGGTAATTTACATTACTTCAAGCAGGATAGCTAGGTTGGTAAAACGTTCATTCTGTCTTCAGGAGGCAAATTATGGAAAGTACTCAAAGGTGCCTTTTGGATTCTTTTCACTTGAGCCAAAAATTTGCAGCTTTATTGCCTTCTGTGATTGAGCTGTTCTCCCTCTGGTACTTAAGCCACTAATATGTTCATAGAGATCAGACACTATCAGCTGAACAAACGAAGTAAAATTGTTGTGTTTTAACTTGTCAACATTTTTATTTAATTCCTGTTTGTTTACTACACAGTAACTCGCAAATAGTTTCAACGATTCTGACGAAAATTAGCAAAAATATTTACTTCTTAAAGTAAAGCTACTAATTGATTTCGGTACGCAATAACTCGCAAATAGTTTCAACGATTCTGACGAAAATTAGCAAAAATATTTACTTCTTAAAGTAAAGCTACTAATTGATTTCTGAACTCTATTGAACATTCTCTATTGAACCAAAATGTTCCTCTTTTAATTTATTGCATGATGCATCTATTCAATCTCAAATCATGAATCTTTGTGGTAAAGCAGAGAGCTTTTTCACGACTTTGTGGGTATCACAGTATTATAAGTCTTTCATTTACTCAATCATCATATTTATTATCGCTCGTCTCTTCGACTTGTAATGCCGCCTTTCTTAGTAAGTTTCCTGAACTATAAGTGATATGATTAACCAAAATGTTCCTCTTTTAATTTATTGCATGATGCATCTATTCAATCTCAAATCATGAATCTTTGTGGTACAGCAGAGAGCTTTTTCACAACTTTGTGGGTATCACAGTATTACAAGTCTTTCATTTACTCAATCATCATATTTATTATCGCTCGTCTCAGCCTACGGCGGTCAATTTTCGACCAAAAATTTCCTATCTTAAAATACTCCCCGTGTGATAAGGAATCATATAAAGTATGAAAAAAATTGATTTTTTTTTTGAAATTTTTAAAAAAATTGATTTTTTTTTTGAAATTTTTCTAAGTCCGAAGTTCGAAGCAACATTGACTTTGGTTGATATCTGGATGAGTGACTGTCCGATTTTTACCTTTTTTTTTAATTTTTCCAACAGGGTGTCTACCAGACTGGAAAACCGGGAAAAGTCAGGGAATTTCATGGAGACTGGAAAAGTCAGGGAAAAGTCAGGGAATTTCACGAAAAAGTGCTAAAAATCGAAAAAAGTCAGGGAATTTTTCAAAGCCTAAAAAAGACAAAGATTTCAATTAAAAAAGTATGCAACCATGAAGGGGCAACATATAATCTCTCAAAAATTTCGCCTGCGGCGCTGAAATTTTGTCTCTTCATGGAAAAGTTTTGGGAATATTTCAAAGCCTATAAAACGAGAAAAAGGCTTTGGTCAATAAAAAAAGTATGCAACCTTGAAGGAGCTACTTAAATTTTCTCAAAAAAAATTTCGCCTGCGGCGCTGTCATTTTGTGTTCTATAGAAATGTATTGGGGGGAATAACTATACTCGTCTTTTCACGTATTTAATTACATAAAAAACTGACACATGAAAAGCTACAGGTTACATACTTACTGAAAAGTTTCGCCACCTGTGGCCCTGAAGATTACACGTTACACCTTTGACAAGTCTGCTTCTCTTACTATTTTAGACCAAAATCTTCAAAAAATTCGCCTGCGCCGCCAAATTTTGTGTTTTTGATAACTAAGTTTTTTTTTTTTAAAATTAGAGACCAAAATTTTCGCCTGTGGCTATAAAAATTTCAATTTCGTTAATTCTGTTTTTTATAAATTGTACCTAGCTCACAATTTTAAAAAATTTCGCCTGCGGCGCTGCTCATTTCCCCTTTTTCTGTGTTAACCTTCATCCCCCCAGGATATGTGAATGTGTAGAAGACTGTATAATGACAAACTTCAGGTTCAAGCTTTTTAAAAAAATCTCCTGCGGAGCTGAAGATTAGGATTTCGATGAGACTGAATTTCTGAAGATTTTAGACCAAAATGTACAAAAATTTCGCCTGCGGCGCTGTTATTATATTCTAAAAAAAATGCCAGTTCACTTATAGTAAATACCAATTAGGGGCCCAAAGCCAGATCAAAGAGAAATGGCTGTAGTAGTCTTGAGGTCATTTATCGTGAAAAAATTTGGCCTGCGGCGCAGTTATTTCATGGTGCAAATGGAGGACTCAAGACCTTACCCTAGTCGGATGAAAAAAGATTGAAGAAATTTAACAGGCTGAGAACATTGCTTGGAAAAAAAAAAAAAAACATCGGGTGCGGGGAGTGGAATAGGGTGGAAAATCTTGGAAAAGTAGACTGGAAAATTTTGAAAAATTGTATGGAAAACCGGGAAAAGTTCAGGGAATTATTTATTCCTTCGTTGGTAGACACCTGTTTGCCAAGTTCCGATAGTTTGAAGATTCATTGACTTTGGTATGTATCTGGATGATACTGTTCGATTTTTTACAAATTGTTCCGATTGATTTTGACAAATAGTGTACATTGGTTCATATCAAAAATTACAGAAATCCGGGGAAGAACCCAATCAAGGATGTAGTAGAAAATTTATGGTAACAAGAAAAGAATGGGCTGTGAGGCATGTAGAAGATTCAAGCACAATATGATGGACGATAGATCAACGGATGGTTCGCCAAAGAGCGAAATAAGAGCTTCATCAAGGTTGATCAGGGATTAAAGTTAGAAAAGTAAACCAAAATCCATGGACCATGGTGCTCAATTAATTCCATGGTAAATTTACCTGAAATTTGTACTTTGCTAGGGTCCCAGGGTCTATGCTATGGTATCATGGTCTGTTGTGAATACTTTGCATTTGTTAAATGTGTATCATTTTTCTATGGTCGAGTAGCTCATCTTGTTTGTTATTGTCGTGTAGCCTATTTCTGCTTTCATGAATCGCATATCATATAAAGAAAACACTGTCATTATTTGTACACAGGAGTTTTTATTTGTGATCTCTCACTAGTCCAAATAACTCGTGAAGGGGTGACACTTGAAAGGAAGTCATACCAATCGAAGTATTGGCGGCCTTGTTTAATCAAAAGCTGGCTGCCAAAAAGAGGAGAGGAGATGTTTTGATACATATCTCAGTTACTCGTCGATACCTAATTTTCTAAATAATAATGAATTAGAAAGTTGTTTGTGTTTCTATTTCCTACATTTTTTACATTTACATTTTTTCTCTAGGGTGTACCGTAATCCCGTACCGTAATTATTTTTCCAATATGGCGGCTAAAAAGAGCTTTTGTGACAATATCTCGTCTCCGGTAATTTTTTTCGAGAAACAATGAATTAAAAAGTTGTTTGTATTTTTATTTCCTACATTTTGCACATTTATACTTTTCTTCTAGGATGTACCGTAATCCCGTACCGTAATGATTTTTCCAATATGGCGGCCAAAAAGAGGGTTTCTCACAATATCGCGGTCCCAGTAAATTTTTTCGAAGAACAATGAATTAAAAAGTTGTTTGTATTTTTATTTCCTACATTTTGCACATTTATACTTTTCTTCTAGGATGTACCGTAATCCCGTACCGTAATGATTTTTCCAATATGGCGGCCAAAAAGAGGGTTTCTCACAATATCGCGGTCCCAGTAAATTTTTTCGAAGAACAATGAATTAAAAAGTTGTTTGTATTTTTATTTCCTACATTTTTTACATTTACATTTTTTCTCTAGGGTGTACCGTAATCCCGTACCGTAATTATTTTTCCAATATGGCGGCTAAAAAGAGCTTTTGTGACAATATCTCGTCTCCGGTAATTTTTTTCGAGAAACAATGAATTAAAAAGTTGTTTGTATTTTTATTTCCTACATTTTACACTTTTCTTTAATCCCGTACCGTAATGATTTCTCCAACATGGCGGCCAAAAACGAGGTTTTCTCACAATATCTCGTTTCCGGTATTTTTTTGTGAAGAACAATGAATTAGAAAGTTGTTTGTATTTTTATTTCTTACATTTTATACATTTACACTTTTCTTCTAGGATGTACCGTTATCCCGTAATGGTCGATCCCGTTTTTGGGATATGCTGCTACTATAGGGAAATCCTTAAAAATTGTCCAATTAGAGAAATCCTTAAAAATTGTCCAATATATGTTTTCAGGTATGCTGACTTGAAAAAAGTGGTTATTTTGCCGATTTAAGAAGCTATATTACAGATGGACAAGATGGCGGCTAAACAAGACAAATAAATTAATTTTCTATTCTTTTAATCCAGTTTAGGCCAAGCTGTACATAATTTTTGACATGTGGATACGGTGCGGTGGTGGTGGTACCTACCCATTTTGCTGTTGAATACTGATCTCAGGACAACTTTTACAGTACCTAAATGGTGTCGATCGATCGTGTCGACAAGGTGAGTTATAGAGCCAGACTGTGCAGGCTCGTATAGAACTAGACGTGCCCTTGAATCGGCTGAATCACTCGTACCCTGACCGGCCAATTTCAGGACTGTAGGGACTACAGGAAACGGATACTCTCGTGGGAGAGGATGGGCTCTGTGAGCATTGTGGTGAACTTGACGATACTATTCTCGATGTGAGGACTAAAAGAGAAAAGATAAGATTGCAAGCGAGCCTTAGGTCAGAGAGTTTTAGGAGATATCCCACTAAACCAGATCCCCCAGAAGTAAGCAAATCGCGTGTACTGTTTTCAATTTGCCATTACCCTCGATTTCAATTTGCCATGACTATTTTTACCAACGCCTTAAGTAGGGACATTAAAATTTACTTGTACCTAAATCTTTTCTTTTTTCCATGTTATACAACTTTTTTCACTTGACAAGGACTCAAAATTGCTGTTGGTACCTACCTATTCCCTCGATGAATTACCAAATTGAGACGTTGAATTTCTTCCTTATAGTCAACTTGATCTGTTTCATAAATTAATAGTCAACCGTGTCCTCTATTCCAGATATGAGAAGCTGTACAGCGGACACAAGCGATATAAGAAGGACGGTCTGACTAGTCTCAAATACAAAGTGATAGATACCAAGCAGCATAAGCTGTTCACTTGGTTTCTGGTTCAACTGGGGGAAGTTAGCTGATGGAACGTTTTGGCCCGAATACTCGGTGCCTCATCACACTTGTGAACACTGAACATGAATCATTAAGTGTTCATTACACTTGTGAACACTGGACATGAATCATTAAGTGTTCAT
>NW_007379910.1:44755-46177 GCF_000475195.1 Diaphorina citri
AGGGCCGTATTTAGGGAGGCCGAGGACCCCCTCCTTCCATTGGGATTTCATATTTTGATCCTTTACTGTGGGCCGGACTCCAAAAATTCAAAGTATCCACCCTGGAGATTCTTTAACTTTAAATTATACGATATCCAATTATCCACCGGTTCTTTACACTGGGGAGGTAAAGATTACGACATGTCGGCAATGTATGACTTTTTAGGATTTTTACCAGACAGTGCAAATAAGGTAGGTACCCATGTTAAAATTAATAATCTAAAGTCTAAACCTAATCTAAATTATGATTTATTTGTGGTGAAGCTGAGAGTTTCTTCACATTTTTTATGGATATCACAGCATTACTAAAAGCCTCCTGTACTATTTCTGACATATCTATAATTTTTTTACTCTGGTAATGGTCGCTAGTCCTCACGAGGCTGAGTGCACCCCGAACTCCGAGCACAGAGCCGAAAAAAACCTCGGCCTCGCCGGGAATCGAACCCGGACCTCCTGCGTGCAAGCCTAATGTGATACCCACTCGACCACGGAGGTTGCTTTGTTAAAATTAATATTCTTCAATTAAATCCGTCCAGGTGTGTGCCCTAAACAAGGAGCATTTCCAGCTAGTGAACGGGTTCAGTAATGAATACTGGGGCTGGGGAGGTGAAGACGATGACATGTCCAATAGAGTGAAAGCTGCTGGACTTCAAATTATACGATATCCTCCTGACATTGCCAAGTATAGCATGCTGAGGCATCGCAAGGAGAAAGCTAATCCTCAAAGGTAAGCAAATCGCGTGTACTGTTTTCAATTTGCCATTACCCTCGATTTCAATTTGCCATGACTATTTTTACCAACGCCTTAGGGACATTAAAATTTACTTGTACCTAAATCTTTTCTTTTTTCCATGTTATACAACTTTTTTCACTTGACAAGGACTCAAAATTGCTGTTGGTACCTACCTATTCCCTCAATGAATTACCAAATTGAGACGTTGAATTTCTTCCTTATAGTCAACTTGATCTGTTTCATAAATTAATAGTCAACCGTGTCCTCTATTCCAGATATGAGAAGCTGTACAGCGGACACAAGCGATATAAGAAGGACGGTCTGACTAGTCTCAAATACAAAGTGATAGATACCAAGCAGCATAAGCTGTTCACTTGGTTTCTGGTTCAACTGGGGGAAGTTAGCTGATGGAACGTTTTGGCCCGAATACTCGGTGCCTCATCACACTTGTGAACACTGAACATGAATCATTAAGTGTTCATTACACTTGTGAACACTGGACATGAATCATTAAGTGTTCATAACACTTGTGAACACTGAACATGAATCATTAAGTGTTCATCACACTTGTGAACACTGGACATGAATCGTTAAACGTATCTATATTCTGGCAAGAAAACTTGCGGAATGTCAAACGATTTCCCCTCTTC
>NW_007379911.1:0-785 GCF_000475195.1 Diaphorina citri
AATCACGGTCAACATCACAAAAGAAAATCTCATTGCTCAGATGCTGGAAGGAAAGGAAAAGTGGGAATCTATAGTTGGATTCATACACAGGATAATGAAAACAAAAATAGAAGACGAAAGAATATCTCGTCTTCAAGAACAAAATCGGTAGAAATTTTCATATAGGTATCATCGGGGTTAGGTATCTAACTACGTAGGTAGATTACAATAGAAAGTGTAAACAAGGGGTAAATACTGCACAAGTATAACATTCCTCAGAAGATAATAATCACATCAGCAATTGATATGTCCTTGCTTTGGCTTTGTTTAAAAAACTTGGTATGTGTAAAACAGTGTAATTCACATTGTAGCAGGTCAAATATAGTAAACATCAGAATTGGATAGGATAAGTAAGGAAGTTTTATATATAGTTCCCTTATTTACCATATATTATGTATTGTTTATTTCTTATTCTTGTAAATAAACAGGGCTCTGACCCTTGCTTGAAAAAAAAAGTGAAACAAGCACTGTAAGGGCGAGGTCGCGGTTTCGATTCCCGCCCCGGGGGAGGACTTGCACTTAAAACAGAAAAGGTTCTTTCTCAGTTTGAACAGTTAAACAATGAATAATAGAAAGTAAAAAAGCCCAGGTCAGTAATGAAATGATTGCCTTATATGCGGTAGGTCGCTGGTTCGATTCCCGCCCGGGGCGAACTTTATTCTTAGCAGATGAATTTCATTCGTAGAACTTCTGGCTTCTCTCTTCGCTTTCGGGACGATAAGACCTCCGTTGTTACAGTTTTCTCT
>NW_007379911.1:6767-10098 GCF_000475195.1 Diaphorina citri
TCTGTTGTTCAAAAAGAGAACATTAAGAAAGAAATTAGAAAAGTAATTCATCCAAAGTATTCAGAAGGGGGATCTCCTCAAGTTATCCGTATAGCCAGATATCCAACTTTACAGCAAATTTTAAAAAAAAACCCAAAAAGATAGTCTTGGTGAGAGCGAAGAAAGGTCTATGCACCCTTGACAGGAAGAACGGTTTCCAATAAATAGAATTTCTAGGCTAAGGTCTTAGTAGAGGAACTATTACCAACGTCCATATGTCAGGCCTGGTCCTCGGAAATTAACCCAAACTAAGCGTCACGCCGGAGTCGATGGAGAAGATAACACTAAAGTAGTTTTAAAAGCTAGAGCTAGAGCCAAAGGTGAGACAATGACCGACCGTCCTATTATCGAAGCAAATACTAGGAAAGAGACCAGAGTGGTTCCCTATATCCTTCAACGGCCGGCGGCTAAAAGAACAGTGTTTAAACATACGATCTGGGGTATGTAGAACAGATTTAGGAATGTATAGAAAAAGGTAGGGAAGAAAGACCGGACCTATGGAGATAACAAATTATCAAGAAACGAGACACATGAAGACCATTTCAGAAAGGAAGCCGAGAAGCGACGTGAAGAAGAAAACAAAGCACATTTTATAGAAGAGCGAAACTTACGTATGAAGAAGAATCAAATGGATTACAGCGAGCGAGGTGGTTACTTGAAGAAAAGACGGGGAACGATGAGAACAAGAGTAAACCAGGAAACCGGTATATAGTCGACCGATGAGACCAATTCAGGAGACGTGAACTTAAGTAGAGTAAACTAAAGAGAGTAGTCTCGAACTCGAAGAGCCCTAGCCTTCCTAAAGGTATAAGGGTTAAGGAAAGGACTCAGTCTTAAACCAGAGCACTACACAAGCTACTGACAATTGAGCTTTTGGTATACATAACTCACCAGACCCGGCAAGAGGCATTAAGTAGGGTTTGTGTGGAGTCCTTAACTTCTGACTAAGTAAGACTTCAGCCTCATAACGAGGTATAGACCTAGAGTGACTAGTAATACGGAACTACAAAACTTCCTCGAGACAGTATGGGTTTAGAGCGGGCCTTTCAACAGTAGATGCAGTCAAACATGTCACCAGGATTGCCAAGGATGAAATGGCTAAAACAAACTGGAAAAGGAAACTGTGCATACTAATCACATGCGACATAAAAAATGCGTTCAACACAGCCAACTGGAGGGAAATAAGCGAAGAAATGAAGAACATGGGCTTAGACAAACAGCTTGTCAGATCCATTGAATCATATCTGAGCGACAGAAAAATAGTGGGAGAGGAATTTAACAAGTGGATGACAGGGGGCGTGTGTCAGGGATCAGTGGTTGCCCCGACCTTATGGAACATCCTGTACAACAGTATCCTAAACATCACGGTCCCGGAAGGAGTAACTCTCATTGCCTATGCAGATGACCTTTCGGTAGTAATAACGGGCAAAAATGAGGGCGAAATAGAACTAAAGGCAAACGAAACTACCAGGTTGGTAACGTCATGGATGAGAGAGAAGAAGCTAACAATAGCACCGGAAAAATCAGAACTTATAGTCCTGAGCGGAAAGAAAAAATGTCGTCCACTCAACATCGAGATAAGTGGGACTAGGCTAATTGAGAAAAATCAAGTGAAATACCTAGGAGTTGTACTGGATAAAAGCCTGAAGTTCGGACCCCACCTGGAATATGTAATAGAAAAAGCTGGAAAAACTACCAAGGCCTTATCCCGGATAATGCCAAATGTGGGAGGTCCAGGAGAATCAAAAAGGAGGGTATTGCAAACAGCAGCAGAGAGCGTGATCCTGTACGCCGCCCCTGTCTGGCACGAGTGTCTCAAAATCAAAAAAAGAAGAACTCAAATCCTGAGAGCCCAAAGACCTGGTACTCTTCGAGTATGCTCAGGTTACAGAACAATATCAACTGACGCAGCGGCAGTTATCAGTGGGGTAATACCATTAGATCTGAAACTAGAAGAAAGAGCCAACACATTTCTCAAGAACAAGCAGGAAAAACTGGCGGAAAGAGAAAGGACGATAGAAAAATGGCAGGAAAGGTGGAACACCACTGATAAAGGAGCATGGACCAGAACCTTGATAAAAGAAATAGGTCCATGGACAAACAGAAAATTTGGCGAGATCGACTACTATACAACTCAAATATTGTCAGGTCACGGCTGCTTCGAGCATTATAAACAACGGTTTAAACTGTCATCGGAGCCAAACTGTCGTTACTGTGGAGATATAGACACAGCAGAACACACCATGTTCCAGTGCCCAAGATGGAGTGGGGAGAGAGTACAACTTGCACAACAAATCACGGTCAACATCACAAAAGAAAATCTCATTGCTCAGATGCTGGAAGGAAAGGAAAAGTGGGAATCTATAGTTGGATTCATACACAGGATAATGAAAACAAAAATAGAAGACGAAAGAATATCTCGTCTTCAAGAACAAAATCGGTAGAAATTTTCATATAGGTATCATCGGGGTTAGGTATCTAACTACGTAGGTAGATTACAATAGAAAGTGTAAACAAGGGGTAAATACTGCACAAGTATAACATTCCTCAGAAGATAATAATCACATCAGCAATTGATATGTCCTTGCTTTGGCTTTGTTTAAAAAACTTGGTATGTGTAAAACAGTGTAATTCACATTGTAGCAGGTCAAATATAGTAAACATCAGAATTGGATAGGATAAGTAAGGAAGTTTTATATATAGTTCCCTTATTTACCATATATTATGTATTGTTTATTTCTTATTCTTGTAAATAAACAGGGCTCTGACCCTTGCTTTATAAAAAAAAAGGGTTCCTCTAGCGTAACAAATTCTTCCCATTTCGACACATCTTAAAATATAGTACTGTTTTCAAAAATAAGCCCTAGATATTACACTGATGATTATCTGCTCAATCAATCAGCAAGACTCATTTTCAAAACTCACTTTCGTTCAAAGTGCAATAGAAACAAATCCATTTATTGTATGAATTGACCAAATCTCTCTCGACTACATCACATCACGAAAGAGAAAATCGTGTGCATTGTGTAAATTTTGGAAATCGGTTCAAGACTACAGATTCACAATAGAGGATGGACGTGAGTCTGATGAAGGAAAAGATCAACACTATGTGTCAACACTAATTGTCCAGTTTAGAAGTCAATGGAAATCCCATTATTGAATATATGGCATACATGTCGTAGGATATTATTGAAGAAAGCCTCTGTGATCCTTGAGGATGCAGGAGTTTACGACATGTACCGGGTAAAATCTACGGTGAATCAAGTAATAATGATTCCACTGATCTCGGAAG
>NW_007379911.1:16997-18114 GCF_000475195.1 Diaphorina citri
TCGAGACAGTATGGGTTTAGAGCGGGCCTTTCAACAGTAGATGCAGTCAAACATGTCACCAGGATTGCCAAGGATGAAATGGCTAAAACAAACTGGAAAAGGAAACTGTGCATACTAATCACATGCGACATAAAAAATGCGTTCAACACAGCCAACTGGAGGGAAATAAGCGAAGAAATGAAGAACATGGGCTTAGACAAACAGCTTGTCAGATCCATTGAATCATATCTGAGCGACAGAAAAATAGTGGGAGAGGAATTTAACAAGTGGATGACAGGGGGCGTGTGTCAGGGATCAGTGGTTGCCCCGACCTTATGGAACATCCTGTACAACAGTATCCTAAACATCACGGTCCCGGAAGGAGTAACTCTCATTGCCTATGCAGATGACCTTTCGGTAGTAATAACGGGCAAAAATGAGGGCGAAATAGAACTAAAGGCAAACGAAACTACCAGGTTGGTAACGTCATGGATGAGAGAGAAGAAGCTAACAATAGCACCGGAAAAATCAGAACTTATAGTCCTGAGCGGAAAGAAAAAATGTCGTCCACTCAACATCGAGATAAGTGGGACTAGGCTAATTGAGAAAAATCAAGTGAAATACCTAGGAGTTGTACTGGATAAAAGCCTGAAGTTCGGACCCCACCTGGAATATGTAATAGAAAAAGCTGGAAAAACTACCAAGGCCTTATCCCGGATAATGCCAAATGTGGGAGGTCCAGGAGAATCAAAAAGGAGGGTATTGCAAACAGCAGCAGAGAGCGTGATCCTGTACGCCGCCCCTGTCTGGCACGAGTGTCTCAAAATCAAAAAAAGAAGAACTCAAATCCTGAGAGCCCAAAGACCTGGTACTCTTCGAGTATGCTCAGGTTACAGAACAATATCAACTGACGCAGCGGCAGTTATCAGTGGGGTAATACCATTAGATCTGAAACTAGAAGAAAGAGCCAACACATTTCTCAAGAACAAGCAGGAAAAACTGGCGGAAAGAGAAAGGACGATAGAAAAATGGCAGGAAAGGTGGAACACCACTGATAAAGGAGCATGGACCAGAACCTTGATAAAAGAAATAGGTCCATGGACAAACAGAAAATTTGGCGAGATCGACTACTATACAA
>NW_007379911.1:19241-28816 GCF_000475195.1 Diaphorina citri
AAACAGGGAGAGGAGAAAGTCAGCTAACCCGGTAACCAGGCCTAGCAAAGCTGGCAGTTCCTCAAAGGGTCTACTCTGCTTTAAAGGACCATCAGCACAAGTCCTTCACGATGTCTTGGACATGCGGTTCAGGATCGAGCCAGCCAGAAGATTAACTTGGCTAGAGCTAGAGACCATCACCCCGGTGATATAGCACGATTTACAAAAAGACATCTTTCCTTTTATTCTGCGTATCGCATCGGGCGAGAAGCTAAAAGCCGGCTACAACAACAACAAACAACAACAACAAACCTATATTTCGTTACCACGGGTACAGGTCACTTTGTTACTTACCTACCCAGTTTGATCATACTTTTATAAATCCCTGTTTACCTAAGTTTTAAAACAAGATTTACTCGACGTAACTCACGTTAAGATAAGAATCACGAAAATCAACAAAATGTCAAATAATTATTCTGATGACTTACATAATATAGTTAATAATAACTAGTATATTTAAAAATAATTTAATAAAAAACTGTTAGGCCACGTATAACCTATACCTGGGAGGACACACTCGATTATAATTTATTATGTGAACAAAAATAATTAATCAATAAGTGTAAAGAAAAGATACTGCAGCTTTTCCAGTTTCATTCAGCTCGGGATTGGTGGATTTGTCTGTGATGTTTCGCAATGCTTTATCGACACGCGCGTGCGAGTTATTAACGGCAAGGTGTTCCTCTCGGAGATTAAGGGGAACAAGATTGCACGTCGAGGAAATTAATTAGTATTGAAGAAACATTTCTAGCATATGCATCGCACGGCAAAAGGGCGGTACCGTGTTAATACAGTATTGGGCGCGATCCGCAGTGTGTGAGAGGACACGGTACTAATTTATCATGTCAAAACCGCTTATTCAAACTAAAGTGTGCCTTTGGAATTAATTCAAAAAACCAAGTTGTTACTTAAAAAATGTTTTACCTTTATCTATGTATCGTTTGTACCTATAGGAAGGTTTGTATTATTATATTATTATTACATAATCTGGATAAATAGACTCTTCAAATTTAAAAACATATTTTTTTTTGACGAGGTTAACGTACTGAAAACCGGTTACTTTATCTATGTACCGTTGTACCTATAGGTAGTTTAGAGTACTATAATTATGTAATTATTAAATAATAATAGTGCTTATTTATACTGACTCGATCATTAGTTACTAATAATAAGTCATTATTATTACTCCAGCATTAGTTTTATTACTATTATTATTATTGGTCAAATTCTTATTATTATATTGACGATAAAATACAATAGCCTCGCTCAAATTTAAACAACCACTAGACTAGGTTATACGCAGAAGAGCGTTCTCTTACCACCTAACCTTTGAGCTCTATTACCCGGCTGTACTGCAAATGCTCAAAAACAAAGCAAAAGATGAATTCCAATTCTTAGGCTCGGATTGAACCTGCGCTCTCCTCTGTTTAGCCCCTCCCACCGAAGCAATTACATACATTCCATGGTTCAAAAGATAGGGCTGGAGCTTATCATCTGATATCTCATCATTCGGCCCTCTCTAATGTCCTCACAAAGATTCTGAATCCATTGCTATCCCCTAATGCGGTTTCTAAAAAACAAACAACTTCCTCAAAGAAACTGTAGGCCCACCCTATTATTATTATTATTTATTTTTGCTGCAAATGCCCCATATTGCTTGTTTAAAAAAGAAATAAAAATCAACCCTTGTTATCTCATCCGCCGGTTATTACACAAATTTTTCTTCTTACTGCCGCCTCGTCATTATAAATTCAGACAATTTATTTGATGAATCCAGCGTTTTGATTTTTGATTGATAAATGTCAGGCACCTCATTAATTCTCAATAATGAATTATTGATTGATGCACGTTGAGATTTCTTGGTCTTGGGTAGGTATTTGGCTGTATAAAGGTTTCACTTTGTGAGGTCACGGTACCTATAATACCTACAGTTTATTGATTTTATTCATCCAAGAGACTGCTATTAGATGATTTTTTTTATTAATATTATTTTTTTAATCGCGAAATTTGTTTGTTTTTTGTTTTTTGTTATTTTTATTATTTTTTTTTATTTTTTTTTTAATTAATTACTGGTACCTACTACCTTTACTGGACGATTACGTTTTCAATAGCTGTCCAGTGTGAAATTTCACTCCGCCTACAGCACTTTAGTGGAAATTTAGTGTTGGGGGGGGGGGGGGAAAGGAAAATAATTCAGCTAAAAACAGTGAGATACATTTTCTCACGTGTCTCATCATTGAACCACCCGTAGATTCGTAAGGCTTAATTATCACCTGTGATATAAATTATTGGTCATATACCCGTTATCTTTATCAGCGGACTCCAATTTTAACTTCTTTGTTCATAAACATTAGGTCCATTGTACCAGCCTTCTAATAAGGCACCCTGCCTAGATTTAACGAGGGTCCAATAATACGATGATACTACACACTGATAGTTCACGATAACTCCAAGTATGTGAAAAATGAGCTCTCTCTATCACGGTTCCACAGTTAAATCTCTAAGGATACCAAATAAATTGTTCCCTTGTCAAGATAATTATCAATGATACCAACGCATATGTACCTACCACCTATTAGTACACAATCAAAGCGTGCGGGGAGGCGCGCGAACCTCAGAGTTCGAAGCGCCGTCCGGCCCCGCTATATTAACACGAAACAGAATTTCCATCGTTTTTCGCATACTATTTTACCTAGATAGTTCAGAATGACTTTGGAAAAAAGAGTCCCAAAAAGTCCTACCTATGTCCCTAAAAGTTAGTTACCTACCTAATTGTTGCCCTCTTGAACAAACTTTCCGAATTTCATCAAAAATTTGCCTAAGGAATTAGGTGCAGTGGAAGGCCTTTTAACTCAAGAATCTGTTAGGAAATCTATTAGATAATTTATTGTATTATTATATATTATTATTATTTATTATTATTATTTTATTTTCAATTTCATTTTAATCGTTACATTATTTTGCCCCTCTGTTTCAGCATGGGTGCGATCAGCTAAAATGTCTACATCGCTGAAGGTAGCCAGGGCCTATTCTAAGAGGATCTTCTCATGTCGGTGGGGTCCCTGTTTATTTCCATGGTAAGTGAGGTACGTATAATAATAACCCAAAGTACTTACTTACTTACAAGTAGTAAGTAAGTAACTATGATAAGTAATGATCGAGTATCTACACATAAGTACTTGTTAATACTTGGCCGTCATAATCACAGAATGTAGTATTAAACTTGAGATTCCCCTTTGAATTAGATACATACCCTTTATGTATGTATCAGTATTAAGATCTTTCCGGCATTTAGTCATTTAGAATATTTGCTACGGGTCAAACTTTGACTGGGCGCGGTCGGAGACCGCTAGAGAAGAGGAAAGGAATCATAGGTAGGGACGAGAAAGCACATCGGAAATTATAACGGGGTTCCAATTCCCGGAGGTATGGAATCTTGTTCTCAGTTACAATTCTAAACTTGACCTAAGTTGGAGAGCTACCTAAAGTCGATTGAAAATTTTCGCTATGGCATCCCTGGATATAGTATAGGTATGGCCATCCCTGATGCTATATAGTAGTACGGCAGATTGAGGGCCTTGCTTTCTTCGAACATAAATTGATCTCCAGGGCCAAGATAAATTTACGACCGGTTGACAAATGGCAGCTGCGCCTGAAGGCCATATGATTTTTCCCTATTCCAATCCACTTCGACCCAAATTCAACCTTTTCGGAACACCTCAGGAATCTACCCTAGGATTTTGTAACCGTGTTTTCGTGTTCAGCCTGTTATAATCCTTTATTCCCGATATGATTCCAGGAATGCTAATCATCTACCTGCAAGGGTTCATTCCCTAGGTTTCGAGACTGGCGTCTGCCAGCCTGGCTGTGTGTAGGGGGATATGGCCCTTATCCCAGTTTCCTGGCTATTCTGGCATTTTGTTCTGCCAGTCAGTCTGGCTGGTCTACTTCCAGACCGAATGGAGGAGGCTAAGAAGTCGTTGATCGCGGTTCCCTCCTTTTGGGCGAGATAAATCTTCGGTATGTACATTATGTATGTAGCTGAGACCTTTAGAAAGGTAATATTGAGATTGTTTAGGGAAGATGCTCTGAAATTAGACTGTAAACAGGAGGAGAACAGCTAACCCTAACCTGCCTAGCCAGCTGGCAGTTCTTCAAAGGGTTCTTTTCTCTTCGCTTTTACAAAGACCCAAGCTGCAAGTCCTCACAATGGTTGACTGCGTCTTAGGACGAGCCTACGAGCCAAGTTGAGCTAGAGGACCATCACACCGGTGTGATGCACATGAAAAATATATCTCTTCTTTACTTCTCCACAGCAATTCGGACGAAAGCTAAAGCCGGCGAAAACAACAACGACATATCCTGAAATAAGATTTGGCGAAAGTAACAAACAAAATTAATGGAAATACATATACAGGTGGAATCTAATCTGGCAAGCGAATAGAACTTGACAGCAAAGAACTAATTCAAGTGAAAGAGATCAACTTGATGTTTCTTACTTTATAAAGGCCTGAAACCAACCGCTTCCCTGTTATTTCAGGAGGAGCTTGACCGATTTCAGACTACAAGAGCTGCATCAACAGAAAAACAGGCTCCGGCAGAGAACTAACGACGACCCGTACATACCTGGAAAGTTACGTCGACATGTACGAAAACCACAGGACATACAAAACCCTTCGTGGCGATCACTTATAATCCTGTTCTTCCTGCAACATCACTGGACTATTACATCATTTCTGGTGTTGACTATCAAATATTTTACTGTAATTCAGAGTAGATTATCTTTTTTTTTTTCTGAATGCGTTCTAATGTCACCGTAAATGTATCTGCTTAGGTTTTGGTTGATGGGGGTTTCACTTCACATTCGGGGCAACAAACCTGCCGGGCTAGTCATCCATAATATCACTTAGTCTGAGTCGGCCGGAAGAAAGTCAGCAGCATGGGTACAAGTATTTTCGTAGGTACCTATGCCTGACAGAATTACAACTTCACGAAAAGAGCTTAGCTAGACGCTTTTACTCGAGAACAAAACCT
Organism: Diaphorina citri; assembly: GCF_000475195.1. Classification (NCBI taxonomy): domain Eukaryota; kingdom Metazoa; phylum Arthropoda; class Insecta; order Hemiptera; family Psyllidae; genus Diaphorina; species Diaphorina citri. Next base: position 24,315 of record NW_007379911.1, read on the forward strand.
TATCTTTTGAGGATAAAATCCGCCCCGTTGCGCGAATCGAACCCGCGACCTAGCGAAATGTAGTTAAGCTCGGGATTTTTTGCAATGTTAAAGCAAACTTCAACCAGAACAAGCCCTAAGCTTAAAATATTTCTAATAGTCACTACTCTGTCAATTTCAGGACATGGGAAGGCACACTGGACCCTACATTCTCAACATTTTGGTCTCGCGTTCTTCGCCTTATTATGGGGAGTGGTGGACTACTTACGTTACTAACGAAACTTGTTGGCCGACGGAAACTGTCGCATCCTCAGTGGTACATCATGACATTGGCCATGTCTTTTCCGGCTACTTTACACACAGGATATTATATTTTTATTTGAAATTGGAGAAATGTCATGGGACTTAAAAAGTACCTAACCTCGGTGGAGAGTGACTATTTTGCTGTTTTTCCAACGGTTTTTCGGACATAGCCGGAGTTTAGATGAAACCTAAGGCCATATTCGGACTTCAGCAAAGCTGGTCAAGGACGAAACAAGCATTTTTTTTTTTTCTTATCTTTTTCCACGAGAGACATATCCCATTCTGCGGTCTCTCGTGAATCCAATTATAATCAGGTGGGCTTGGGCTTCAAAGATGAGACTATGTCGACATTTGGCGAGAAATTATGCAACCTACGGGAAGTCTGGTCTATATAAATGTTGAGAAAAATGAAGCTCAAGACTCCCCTAAAAATGTCTGCCTACATTAGGAAGCTCGAAAATCAATGTTCATCTGTCCTTACTTAAGTGTCTGTGAGGAACAGGATGCATGTCGTGGATACAGGTTGACACTTGTCTGTCGCCTGGAAATTAGCTTTAGCCATCGGATGAGTTAATGTGCTGTTCTCATCGTCTGCTTTATAAGCGCTAGATCCCCTACCTGCAGGTCTCGAAATCTACGATTCTCTTTTTTTCCATTTTAATATTTCTAGTTCATCTGTTCACACGATCTGCATAAACAAGACCCTCATCACTCGCACGTACGTGACCCGTATACCTATGCCAACCCTGGCACATTACTGGCCCGACGTCAGGAAGGTCATGTCACATCTCGACTGGAGGATCGTGTGTGGACCAATGTCCCTGGAGAGGTGATGGTGGACTACGTGGTGTCATTTCAGAACGGGAGCCCCGTGCATGGACTGGATTTACTTAATCATGTAAGTCACCATCAAAAGCTACCTCAGCATAGGTAAGCTATTAGTGGCAAGATTGGAGTACGTATGTATTGTTGTTTAGAGGAGGACAATAGCAAAAGTACTTTATTAAACATAGAGGTATCCCGAGGCCAAGATAGAGGTATGGATAAAAAAAAAAGATATGTAAGGATGTACGACCCAAGATGAATGCGGTCTAGCATATGCAAAATGGTGACCAATAAAATCGTCGCAACTTGATCCTACTATCCCTTTGCGAGACCAGAGAAAGATCATAAACGAGCTATTTCCTGGCCCAGCCAGTACAGAGTGCGAACCGTATAGGAGATCGAAAATCTTGATGGACATCACAATTAGAAGAGGTAGCTGAGCCGCACTGCGAATCAAACCCCAATAAGGCTCCTGTTTCGGACGTGCTTATACCTGAAACATTTATCAGGACGATGATTTTGATAGAAAACCTCGGATCTATGCAAAGGAATTTTAAATAACCTTGGCTCCTAAGATAGGATCAATTCTCCACGTATCTGGAAAGAAGCAGAGTTGTCTGATAGAAAGAACCAAAAAAGAATGTAAACCGACGAGTGCTCACCTATAGACGAATATGCCTATTGAATCTCTAGGGATAGACTTATGAAACCTCTAGCTTAATGAAAGAGTAAAGAAAGGAATTACATAGGTGAAAAAATTGTTGCCATCGAGACAGTATGGGTTTAGAGCGGGCCTTTCAACAGTAGATGCAGTCAAACATGTCACCAGGATTGCCAAGGATGAAATGGCTAAAACAAACTGGAAAAGGAAACTGTGCATACTAATCACATGCGACATAAAAAATGCGTTCAACACAGCCAACTGGAGGGAAATAAGCGAAGAAATGAAGAACATGGGCTTAGACAAACAGCTTGTCAGATCCATTGAATCATATCTGAGCGACAGAAAAATAGTGGGAGAGGAATTTAACAAGTGGATGACAGGGGGCGTGTGTCAGGGATCAGTGGTTGCCCCGACCTTATGGAACATCTTGTACAACAGTATCCTAAACATCACGGTCCCGGAAGGAGTAACTCTCATTGCCTATGCAGATGACCTTTCGGTAGTAATAACGGGCAAAAATGAGGGCGAAATAGAACTAAAGGCAAACGAAACTACCAGGTTGGTAACGTCATGGATGAGAGAGAAGAAGCTAACAATAGCACCGGAAAAATCAGAACTTATAGTCCTGAGCGGAAAGAAAAAATGTCGTCCACTCAACATCGAGATAAGTGGGACTAGGCTAATTGAGAAAAATCAAGTGAAATACCTAGGAGTTGTACTGGATAAAAGCCTGAAGTTCGGACCCCACCTGGAATATGTAATAGAAAAAGCTGGAAAAACTACCAAGGCCTTATCCCGGATAATGCCAAATGTGGGAGGTCCAGGAGAATCAAAAAGGAGGGTATTGCAAACAGCAGCAGAGAGCGTGATCCTGTACGCCGCCCCTGTCTGGCACGAGTGTCTCAAAATCAAAAAAAGAAGAACTCAAATCCTGAGAGCCCAAAGACCTGGTACTCTTCGAGTATGCTCAGGTTACAGAACAATATCAACTGACGCAGCGGCAGTTATCAGTGGGGTAATACCATTAGATCTGAAACTAGAAGAAAGAGCCAACACATTTCTCAAGAACAAGCAGGAAAAACTGGCGGAAAGAGAAAGGACGATAGAAAAATGGCAGGAAAGGTGGAACACCACTGATAAAGGAGCATGGACCAGAACCTTGATAAAAGAAATAGGCCCATGGACAAACAGAAAATTTGGCGAGATCGACTACTATACAACTCAAATACTGTCAGGTCACGGCTGCTTCGAGCATTATAAACAACGGTTTAAACTGTCATCGGAGCCAAACTGTCGTTACTGTGGAGATATAGACACAGCAGAACACACCATGTTCCAGTGCCCAAGATGGAGTGGGGAGAGAGTACAACTTGCACAACAAATCACGGTCAACATCACAAAAGAAAATCTCATTGCTCAGATGCTGGAAGGAAAGGAAAAGTGGGAATCTATAGTTGGATTCATACACAGGATAATGAAAACAAAAATAGAAGACGAAAGAATATCTCGTCTTCAAGAACAAAATCGGTAGAAATTTTCATATAGGTATCATCGGGGTTAGGTATCTAACTACGTAGGTAGATTACAATAGAAAGTGTAAACAAGGGGTAAATACTGCACAAGTATAACATTCCTCAGAAGATAATAATCACATCAGCAATTGATATGTCCTTGCTTTGGCTTTGTTTAAAAAACTTGGTATGTGTAAAACAGTGTAATTCACATTGTAGCAGGTCAAATATAGTAAACATCAGAATTGGATAGGATAAGTAAGGAAGTTTTATATATAGTTCCCTTATTTACCATATATTATGTATTGTTTATTTCTTATTCTTGTAAATAAACAGGGCTCTGACCCTTGCTTTATAAAAAAAAAGGGTTCCTCTAGCGTAACAAATTCTTCCCATTTCGACACATCTTAAAATATAGTACTGTTTTCAAAAATAAGCCCTAGATATTACACTGATGATTATCTGCTCAATCAATCAGCAAGACTCATTTTCAAAACTCACTTTCGTTCAAAGTGCAATAGAAACAAATCCATTTATTGTATGAATTGACCAAATCTCTCTCGACTACATCACATCACGAAAGAGAAAATCGTGTGCATTGTGTAAATTTTGGAAATCGGTTCAAGACTACAGATTCACAATAGAGGATGGACGTGAGTCTGATGAAGGAAAAGATCAACACTATGTGTCAACACTAATTGTCCAGTTTAGAAGTCAATGGAAATCCCATTATTGAATATATGGCATACATGTCGTAGGATATTATTGAAGAAAGCCTCTGTGATCCTTGAGGATGCAGGAGTTTACGACATGTACCGGGTAAAATCTACGGTGAATCAAGTAATAATGATTCCACTGATCTCGGAAGGGTTGTCCATAAATATACGATAGGTAAAAGTTGAGCCGGAGACGTTAGTAAACTGTGTGTAGTGTTAAATGGACTCTTCATCACCGTGCTCTCGTAGTAGATTGTTAACCACGTAGATGACAAAAGGCGAGTTTCAGTCTTTCTTGGAAGCGAAGAATTCGTGCCAATAAGCTTCTCAATAGAAAACAACTTTGTTAATGGGGATAAGAACCGTCCATTCTAGGATTGTTTATAACAAGTTATCGGAGAGGTACAACAGTAGTAAGCCGCTTAAACACCAAAAGGGAAGGCTCTAGTCACCTTAGTGGAATAAATGAACTAAGTTGGCATCTAAAATGGAGGGCCATGTACA
>NW_007379911.1:35311-35661 GCF_000475195.1 Diaphorina citri
TCGAGACAGTATGGGTTTAGAGCGGGCCTTTCAACAGTAGATGCAGTCAAACATGTCACCAGGATTGCCAAGGATGAAATGGCTAAAACAAACTGGAAAAGGAAACTGTGCATACTAATCACATGCGACATAAAAAATGCGTTCAACACAGCCAACTGGAGGGAAATAAGCGAAGAAATGAAGAACATGGGCTTAGACAAACAGCTTGTCAGATCCATTGAATCATATCTGAGCGACAGAAAAATAGTGGGAGAGGAATTTAACAAGTGGATGACAGGGGGCGTGTGTCAGGGATCAGTGGTTGCCCCGACCTTATGGAACATCTTGTACAACAGTATCCTAAACATCAC
>NW_007379912.1:0-27733 GCF_000475195.1 Diaphorina citri
AACTTTTCTTTTTGTTGTTTTCGAATGTCGCAGTGGTACAACCTTCTAAACTTTGGTGACATGCTTGGATTTTTATAATAGCGCTAGAAAGTTGTGGATTGAAGGATTTTTCTGTTTATTTGTCTTTTGATTTGTTGTTTGTTTGTGTGCTTGTTTCTTTTGAGGTCTATTGAACTTTCAATTGTTTTGGACACCTGAAGTAGCTAGGTACATATAATACCATTTTTGTTTGTTGGCTATGGCCAATACCTATGTGGTTTTGTAATTTCAAGTTACAAGTGTAAGATTCTGCAGCGATATGTCACAGTTTAATTAATTGAACTTCAGAGTGTACAATATTAGACCTTTCAGGAATGACCCATTGAAGGTTTCTTAGGACATTTACTTCTTTAGAGTTCCAAAATATTGATGCCCGACCGCTGACATTGTTATGTCAATCATTTTTATTATGTATTATATTAAGTTTTCACCACATGCAGACACATTGACCCCCTCAACTATCATTTTGGAATTCCTGTCTTCTAATGGACTTGGAAAATATTTTCACTCCACATAGGATTGTGCGTTTCGTTCCAATTGTTATAATTGCTTTCTAATTTCGATACATGAGATTAAGCGTGTGCGCTCGTGCTATTTTTATTGTGGACAGTAAAATTAGATATCTGATTTGATTTCACAAATACAAATAAAATGAATTTTTCACTTGTATGATTTTTCCCTGATTTGAACGGGAAATGTGCGAGGATTTCTACAAAGGGGGTGTCTTTGACTTGACTGCACAACGCAGAAAGATTTTTCATTTCAGGCTTTTCTCAAATTAATTAAGAATTTTCTTTTTTTTCCCTTTAAAGCGCTTTAACTCTACGGACAGTGGGTCGTTCGCGCTGTAAGACTTTTCTTCAAATTAGGTACCTAATGAAAGAAACATTAAAGAGCTTTTACAAACAACAAGTCACCTAAATAACCAACGGAAGGTCCATCATTAAAATTTCTCAATAAATATTTCGAATTTCGTCAGTTCAAAATTTCACATTTACAAATTTTCTTCTTCGTCGACAATACCTTCTCGTCTCCATAATGTCGCTCAAAGTTATTATTTTTTTCATAAATTTCTGGAAGGCGTCCAAAGACTGATGGCTTCTCGAATTTTTACACAAAACTGCTCGTAACCATGCTAACAATAGAATATTTTTTTAAATTCATTTTGTTGAAAAAATATGGATTTTTGAAAAATGGAAATTTCAACTGTAGGTAGGTATTATTGTTGGTTTTGGGACCTTATGGAACACAATACATTGGATGTCCTAGGTAACATTAGAAAAGATTAAACCAAACCGTCAAGCATCTCGTTTGGCTGAGAAACTTTGGCTTCTTTTGCAAGTATGTTGGTCAAATCAGGAAAATGGCTTCTCGTAGTTCTCGTATTCGTAGGTTTGGTGAGACTTCGACTTGTTGGCAGGCAAGTCCTGTGAGGCTAGGGAAATGCCATCTCCACTAACGAACAAAAACTTAAAGGGCCCAACTTTTTGAAGTGCTCTCCCGTCATTCCCTTAATTTCAGCGCGATTAGACTTCACTTTAAAATAGAACAGAAGAACTAAAATAGAACAATTGATAATGCTAAGTTATCAGATAAACTTCTTTATTTGAGGAAGTAATATAGTTCTCTCCCCACATGTCCCGGGTTTTTAACAAGGATTAAATTTGAAACTGTTTCCAGATTTTTGAATTTCCTCTCTCTTTGTTTCGAGCTCAGCATAATAGCTTTTTGTCTAACATTAATGTAATGGTCCGGGACTCAAACCCCTTGGTCATCTCCGTTTTGATTTTCCGAGAACACTTTGGGCGAAATGCAACTCGTTCCTTTGGATATTATATGAAGGGTCTTCTGATGGTTCAATACTGGTGATCGATCGACCTGATTATGGGAATTCATTACACTCAGAATATGTACATATTTTCACAATTCTTCCATCCTACATCAATTAATTTTCTAAGAAGAACCCCTTGGTCATCTCCGTTTTGATTTTCCGAGAACACTTTGGGTGAAATGCAACTCGTTCATTTGGATATTATATGGAGGGTCTTCTGATGGTTCAATACTGGTGATCCATCGACCTGATTATGGGAATTCATTACACTCAGAATATGTACATATTATCACAATTCTTCCATCCTACATCAATTAATTTTCTAAGAACCATGTTTTTTTTTCTTACTGATGTTAAGATACCCTTCATAGGAGGACAGCATAAATTTGATAAATAAATTATTTTCTTCTTCTTTAAGCCTTTACGGCGCAAACGACGCATGCCTAAAACATTGTTAAAGCGCCTAATAGAAAAGAAGCCTTCAGCAAGCATCTTGGGCGCGCTTATAGCATAGAATATTCTTGGCAAATTCTTGCTTATCCTGCCACAATGAGACTGAAAAGTCCTTTTATTCCTGCAGTCTAAACAAGGTCTTACTTAAGTGATTCGGATTCTCACGTCACCTCGCTTTGAACTCTACGTTCAGGCACCTCCCGTTACACTTGATTCAGGGTCTGGCCGCTTTCTTGATGTGTTCCTTCAATATCAGTCCTGCCATCCTGGCTTCTTCTCTCACCTTTCATATCCTGTAATTCCTGCACCTTCTGGTCCAATCGTAAATTCCTTACGGTTTTAAAGCTCTTAGGACAGTAACCTCTCCTCCTGTTTTTATTCAAATAATATATTCGGTGTTCCTTCTCATTGTACTGTTCTTCAAGCTCCTTTCTCAACACAGTTTGGAATTCCGCAATCAATTTTCCACCGTGTCACCTCTGATGTTTAATGGGACTCGTGCCCAGCATCCCGTCATTTGTATGTCCACCCCAGCTCGGATATAATGACTCCAACTATTCCAATTTCAAAACGCATCAAACATCCCGAAATGACGATGCATCTGTCAATTCCAACGCTACTTTATTAAACCTTGTTAATTCCTCATTCTTCATGGAGTGCTGAAAGCTGTGGAAGGTTTGGTCATAATGCACTGTAGTATTGTTCTTCAGATGCGTACAAAAGCAGCTTGTGAGTATGAATTACTTATAAGCGGAAGTATCTCGGACTGACAATGCATATGTAGATACTGCGTTGGTTGGGTAGTCTTTACATCTTTACAAGGATCTACTTGTATTATTAGAGGTAGCACATAGTCTCCACTAGCTTTTTTCCCCCTTGTTACTTGTTTGATAAGTAGAGATAGCTATTCTGGACACCTTTACAAATACACTTCGGATATCTAGTTTTTTTTTACCATTTGCTAAATTTAAAATTAACTGTGAACAATAGTTTTATGAGGTTATAACCATCTGTAGAACAAAAGATATAACAGCCAGACTCTTCTCAATAACACATTGAGATATCATTGGGGATATTGGGATAGGGTAGGGATCTAGGGATGACGAGACTCCAAGAGGTGGGGGTTACAATTGATGAAATTACTTTTGAACTGGATAACTGGGGCCACAGGATAATTTAATTGTAATTGAGGGTGACTTGACATTATTCCGAACAATGCGAAGCCTGTAAGTTCTGATGTACATTTTTTGTTGAAAACTGGAAAATTGGAATTCTATTAAAAGTTGTTTCAAACCAGGACGAGAGTGCCCGATTTTATGTCCCATTTTCCAGGTGGTCAGGCAATTTTTACTTTCCTTATCCTATAGGAAGGAAAGTAATGTAATCGGGTGAAATTTTCGATGGTCAGTTTTTAGTGCCAAAACACGTTTTGGTAGATGGCTAGCTTCCTAACTACATTTAGGTAGTAGTTTCTCTCAGATATGTACATGGCGTAGGCAGGTACTGAGATGGCAATACACCTACTTTGCAATAATTTACATAATAAATACCTACATCCATGATTAACATAGTTTATGTATTTCACTTTTAGCAAATTATCGAATATTACTTTTAAGTGACCGTTCTCATCTCATCTTAAAACTCTTTACCAATCGCAAAAAGTCGTCGTGTACGAGTATAGTACCTAATTTATGACCATGATATTATATCTTATGCTAAGTAAAGCCAAAACGAAATGTGAGTTGGAAGAGACCTTGCAGCCGATGATACAACTCGGCAAACTACGAGTAAGATTGTACTTACCTTTGCCTCGTCAAAATAATGAACGAGCAACGAGACGATTTTACGAGAAGATCTTGGTAATCCCCACACGAGACAAGTATTCGGCTAAGTCAAGGTTACATTCTAATCTTATCTGATAAGTATATTATTTGCGGGCAATGTCTCGTTTTGATGCACCTAAAATCCTTATTTCTTTTGCAGGCAATGCCTCGTTTAGGTGCACCTAAAATCCTTACTTCTTACCCTTCCTTACATATTCCTGCCCAAAAAATCCAAAAATTGGCTTAGGTCTCGTCCCTCCAAAACACTGCAACATGTACCGCTCACTGTTGAGGTGGCTGCTTGTAGTTCTTGTTGATTTCGGATGAGATCCAAAAATGCATCAATGGGCTTAGGTCTCGTCCCTCCAAAACACTGCAACATGTACCACTCACTGTTGAGGTGGCTGCTTGTAGTTCTTGTTGATTTCGGATGAGTCCTATGGTTAGGAATAAAATATCTGATATTGTGTCAGTGTCAACTTTATGAAATAATCTCCTATGTGTGTTGTGATATGACGACGAAACCCTTCCTCCGTTTCACTTGACAGATCTGTCCCTCTGTTTCCCTCAGTCTCCTTAAATAAATTTTGACACAAGATAAATCGTTTCGAACTTCAGTTGTCACACACAATTTTCTTTTCACCGTTTTACAGGTAAATTTTCAACCGTGAGTGCAGTCTGTCTGTCCGGACGGTGCCAAATGATATGACGACGAAACCCTTCCTCCGTTTCACTTGACAGATCTGTCCCTCTATTTCCCTCAGTCTCCTTAAATAAATTTTGACACAAGATAAATCATTTCGAACTTCAGTTGTCACACACAATTTTATTTCACCGTTTTACAGGTAAATTTTCAACCGTGAGTGCAGTCTGTCTGTCCGGTGCCAACATTCAAATTAGAAAATTCGGGCGGGGAGAGGTTTATTTACGATATAAAGCGCCAGAAATAAGATGTTTTTGGCAACGCCTGCCAATAGTGTATGCCAACATTTAAATTAGAAAATTCGGGCGGGGAGAGGTTTATTTACGATATAAAGCGCCAGAAATAAGATGTTTTTGGCAACGCACGGTGCCAACATTTAAATTAGAAAATTCGGGCGGGGAGAGGTTTATTTACGATATAAAGCGCCAGAAATAAGATGTTTTTGGCAACGCAAGTACTGAAGATATTCAGATGAAATGATCAGCGTGTAGCGCGCAGTTTTCGCTCTTGACTTCTGAAGAACCTGCCATATTTTTGAGCTTTCTCTAGAAAGGATATGTTCATCAGCTTTGGGGAGCAAGTCTTCAAATCAAGCCAACGGAAGTGAAGAGATCCAACAATTAGTTAACTGGATGGCCTTGATACTTGGCAGATTTACCGCGTCTTAGCTCTACTATCTTATTCATTGTGAGGATAAAGTGCTCTGGTAAATTGGATGCTCTGGCTGCGTCTGTCCATAGTCTCGGTTGTTGATTTTGTTCCATAACTGGTCGTCCTTTGAACAGCAAAATTGTCAAACCAGTTTATAAATACCGAATTATTGCAATCCTGTGCTCAGCACTTGCTCAACTGCAAAGGATATCCTTATATTTTTGAACAGCAAAATTGTCAAGAGTCATCTCTTGTCCAGTCATGCAATTTTTCCGTGAACTCTTTACAAAATGCAGACAAGGTATAGGCAGCTTGATCTCAAAGGCTGACCACCCATAATCAGCCCAACTGTTGATTTTTCATCCCAGGAGAAAGTAAAGAGCTTCCCGTCTCTAGCTAATGTTTTCAGGCGATAGTCAAAGAGTTAAACCTTGGTCTACATTTCTTATTGTTCCCTTTGAAAACCCTTTTCTCCATGTTTCACAATCATAGAGAAGAGATAAGGCAGGCTATTAATACTCGTGTATTCATGTTATCATGTGAATCAAAAAGCTCACAAATCAATGAGTCCGGATGTGAATCAACCTTTAGTCTCGAAATAAACCCTACTGAGTGGTCTCAAATCACTGAGGAATTACTAATCATAGCCTAGTTTTCCAACAACTTGCTTATCTAATGTCTTGTTAAAAATAAAGGTCAATGAAATGAAAGTCTTTCAGAATGCTTTATGCTTCTCTTTTGAAGAACCTTACAGGTTCTTAATAATTGAAAAGTTCAAAAGTTATTGGGAAATTCAATTTTGAACTCCCCCTCAGCCAATACAAGCCTCAGACCTTAGTGTTAAATACTTTTTGAGGAAATATTCCTTGTTCCTAGTTCCCTCATAGTCAAATCATGTACCAAATCAAGCTCCTCCTAAATTGTCATCAATGGGCATGTTGATTCTTTGAGGATCATCTGTAATAGCATTGACCCATTCTTTGACATTGATACACTGCATGCACCTCAATGTAACATTGTCGGTGTGCATTTTGATGTCATTGTAAATCCTTCCGGCCCTTATATTTATTCATAGTACTCTCCAATGCCTACCTATACAATTCTATATTACGACCAATATTAATGTCAACATGACGTTCTTCTGCATCCGCAGTATGTTCTATTCAAGAATATCCTCTCTGGTAATGATTATGCAATGTTCACTGTCATATTATGTTGGAATAAACCATGTATTAGCGTTAACCTCAGCGTATTTGTATGCACTTTGAATGCATTCACTTGTTTCGCTCTATCCAATGCGTACCTACCTATTCAATCCTATATTACGACCAATATTAATGTCAACATGACGTTCTTCTGCAACCGCAGTATGTTCTATTCAAGAATATCCTCTCTGGTAATGATTATGCAATGTCCAATGAACACCGAAACCGAAACACTCAATTTGTACAACAAAATACAAAACTTTGAATTTTATAATAAATACCTATAAATTCCACCTAACCGTCAAAACAAATCATAACCCTATTCTAGTCCCTAGGGTTACCTGCGCTCGCTCCAATTTGAGTACTTGCCATATAAGGTCCAGGTCCACTTAATAAACATTAGGGTTTTGGAAATTATAATTTACATCCATAAAGAACCAAGATTCCTCTGAACACAATACTTAGTTGCTTAAACGTACGTTAATTTGCTCAATAAAGCCCTATTAGTAGAAGGACTTGTACGTTTTATTTTATGAAGACTTGACTCGGTGTGTGACTTGTATTCTTGGTGCCTACTTTGGTCAACTTCAAGGTGGATTTGAACTTTATTGAGAGGGCAGTCGGCGGTTTTTGTAGATGCACTGATCATGGTCTCGAGCAATTCTAGGAGAGGCGATCTCCTAAGACTATAAAAATTGTAAGAGCAACCAAGGATGAGGAAAGAACCTTAGAGGTGACTCAGGTGACGTACAGAAATGGCATTTCCATGAAAGCGTTTGACTATCGGCGTCGGAGCCATTATTATTTCAACAGTCGTTGTCATCATTGGAACGTTTTCAAATTTTAATAATTTCCTTTCAGTTGGTACAATTTGAGAATGATTACGGATCGACATCTTCCATTTGCATTGTTTCAGTTTGGAACAGTCCGTTTGGACGATTTACAGAATCCTTCTCTTTTGTGAACTCGTCATCTTGCCCTGTCAATAAATCCTAGAAGATAAATGTTCTTTTGAACGAGAAATTCAAGATTATCCAATATTAATGTCAACATGACGTTCTTCTGCAACCGCAGTATGTTCTATTCAAGAATATCCTCTCTGGTAATGATTATGCAATGTCCACTGTCATATTATGTTGGAATAAACCATGTATTAGCGTTAACCTCAGCGTATTTGTATGCACTTTGAATGCATTCACTTGTTTCGCTTAGGCTAGACTTCTCTAGACGACGAGTTAGGGAGACTGACACATGACGCATTATGGTCATTTTATCCAGAATTCCAGACCCCAACACTTGGATAGAGAACTTACTGATAAAAGGCTTTACTACGAGTATATGGCACACTATGGTACATAAACATACTATGGAACTCAATAATAGCGTATATTCTGTGATAAGTGTGGGGGGACTCTTGCGTTAAAAGCATACAGGGTAGGTAGGATGAAACAGAAACCCATTCCAAATACCCTTACAGATAGAGAACTTACTGATAAGGCTTTACTACGAATATATGGCACACTATGGTACATAAACAAATAAACATACTATGGAACTCAATAATAGCGTATTCTGTGATAAGTGTGCGGGGACTCTTGCGTTAAAAGCATACAGGGTAGGTAGGATGAAACAGAAACCCATTCCAAATAGGTACCCTAACGCTCCTGTTCCGAAAGGAAAAATCGACTGTTCTGGCCACCCTGTAAAAAACCCGCTCGCCAGCCTTTTCTGTAGAATCCAGGTTAGATTTGCTGGAGATGCTAGGATGAATTCAATTATGTGCATAGGCTAGACTTCTCTAGACGACGAGTTAGGGAGACTGACGCATTATGGTCATTTTATCCAGAATTCCAGACCCCCAACACTTAGATAGAGAACTTACTGATAAGGCTTTACGAATATATGTCACACTATGGTACATAAACATACTATGGAACTCAATAATAGCGTATTCTGTGATAAGTGTGGGGAGACTCTTGCGTTAAAAGCATACAGGGTAGGTAGGATGAAACAGAAACCCATTCCAAATACCCTTACAATCCTGTTCCGAAAGAAAAAGGTGGCTATTCTGGCCACCCTGTAAAAAACCCGCTCGCCAGCCTTTTCTGTAGAATCCAGGTTAGATTTGCTGGAGATGCTAGGATGAATTCAATTTATCACTCGAAATCCAGTAAGCCCTAGTGTTTCTGGGGCGTCACAGAATTCAATTGGAAAACACATCATCAAAGATCCAAAGATAACAATGAATAGATAGTGCTGGATAGCAATAAAGATAGGGAACACCATTAAATAATACAGTTTTAAAAGGATTTTTATCAAGTTTACTGATCTTTCCATGTCTATGCTTCACATTAATGTTTACTCTCATATTAATATCAATCCATTAGGAAAGTCTGTGCTCTACCTATCGACACTTACCTAAGAGATAACAATGAATAGATAGTGCTGGATAGCAATAAAGATAGGGAACACCATTAAATAATACAGTTTTAAAAGGATTTTTATCAAGTTTACTGATCTTTCCATGTCTATGCTTCACATTAATGTTTACTCTCATATTAATATCAATCCATTAGGAAAGTCTGTGCTCTACCTATCGACACTTACCTACTAAATGTTTACTCTCATATATTAATATTAATCCATTAGGAAAGTCTGTGCTCTACCTATCGACACTTACCTACTATTGAATTAGGGATCCCTACATAAAAATAGGACAATTTCCTTACTTTTCATCAAAATGGGGCGAAATTTTCCGTCATACTGTTGACAAAAGACACTCGGAAGATTTTCAATGACACCCTAACTAATGTACTTTTCATTAGGAATCATCCTGTAACATTTTTCATTAAACCCCTGATTCATAGATTGATTAAAAATTCAGAAGAATCTAGAAATTTTTAATCATTGAAAGAAATCAATGATCTCATTCAAATGCTTTCAAAGAGATCATCGATTTTTGGGTTCCCAAAAAAGGGAACCCGAAAATCAATTAAGACCAAGACGTGAAAGAACTCGAAATTAATGACATGGCCTTCCTGACCATCCTTCTAAAACAAGAATGACTTCTGGGCCACAGTTCGGATCCTCTTTGATCACAAAAAGATGGATTTTTGATTAATGATCTGGGGACAATGGTTGGGTGGTTTTAAAAGGGTGAAGCGTCTTTCAACGGAAAGACGGACCCTGAAGTAGGAAATTATGGAACTTGAAACAAAAAGATCCCGAGTTTTGTTTTATTTTGAGCCATTTACTCATTGACTTCTTTTAGGAGTTTCAATTCCCTTCTTGTAGCAATTGGTTGACCGAATATTTGGGAATAATATGACAGGTATATTTAATGTCTCTCCTGACTGAATATTAGCTTGATATACATAGGACTCAAAGTCAAGAACAAGATCCATTGTCAACCCATTGAAAAAACGAAAAAATAAAGCACATCACCTTTCCATCGGTAACAACATCCCACTACCATCTGGGATGTGCTCATAGGGGGTTTCAATACCACAAAATGAAAAATCCTCCACTATAGAAAAACAAACAATACCTATCCTGATTGAATAGGATTACCTTCGATCTAATCCTGGCTTTCAATAAATAATATATATCCTAGATCCTAGAGACAATGCGAGAATCAAGAGACTCAACATAATCCCCAACAATCACACAGAAATCATAATGAAAAAACCACCGCACATCAAGACTTTGACAATCAAGACGATTCTAGGGGGATTGTAATAAAAAACCAAGAAAGGTGTGTGACACGTGAGATGTTAAAAAGAAATAAAAGAACTGATGCACTTCCTCCAGCTGATAAATTGAGATGTGATAGAGATTTCATATAGGAAACCCTTTCAGATAGGAGCAAATGGAGCAATCTTTGAGAGGGTTTCAAAGAAGCTGCAAGGGCTTCTGAAGCATATTCGATGCAACTTTCGCAAGGTTTCCTAGTGCATCATTTCACAGAAGAAACCCTTTCAGATAGGAGCAATCTTTGAGAGGGTTTCAAAGAAGCTGCAAGGGCTTCTGAAGCATATAATATTCGATGCAACTTTCGCAGGGTTTCCTAGTCGCGCAGAAAAGTCATACCGTTCGTCACCTTTTGCTGTGCTTGGAAAGCAAAGTACTAAGTTCTTGAAATGGTTCTCACAGGTCAGTCAGCAGCACATGTGGTTAACTTGAGGTCCATTTGATGACGGTCAGCTCTTTAGGGGCTTACCACTCTGATCGTTGCTGTCAGTTATCCTTCAGAACCTGATGCATATTAACGTTCAGGTAACGTGATATTTTCAACATTTTTAGGCGAAAGTCTTGTGATTTTTAGGCGAAAGTCTTGTGATGTCTTCAAAACCAAGCCCACCGTCAGTACTTGAAAAATGTTTTGATATTCCTTGATAAAATAATGTGGTAAAGGTCATGCTGTGACTGTGACTTTGATGTACACAAGCATAAAGGAATTGAAAATTATAGATAGTAAAATCTTATATAGGAGCTCACAAAGCTGTTAAAATAACAAAACGAGGATCTTCAAAAACTAATGACAAAAGATATAAAGAGTATCACCCACCAGATAGTCAAAATATTATTTGTGTTTATAGTTATGTACCCAGACTCCCGAACAAGATATTACGGTAGGGCTATAAAAATATGATAGGTAATCTAAGAACTCTGATAAAGCGGTTGTTCAGTGGACCTCATTGGAGGTTTTATTGTTAACTAGCAATTTGTTTCTGATTTCTTGTAAGTGTTTGAAATCCCTATCCTTAAACCTATTCACATTTTGAAACGGATTTTTTAAGATGCTTATGTATTTTGTAGACAACGACGATAAGGTTCTGAAAATGTCTACAAAATCGATTTGAATATTTCTTAACTAGATCTTCGAAAACTAATGACAAAAGATATACAGAGTATCACCCACCAGATAGTCAAAATATTATTTGTGTTTGTAGTTATGTACCCAGACTCCCGAACAAGATATTACGGTAGGGCTATAAAGATATGATAGGTAGGTAATCTAAGAACTCTGATAAAGTGGTTTTTCAGTGGACCTCATTAGAGGTTTTATTATTAACTAGCAATTTGTTTCTGATTTCTTGTAAGTGTTTAAAATCCCTATCCTTAAACCTATTCACATTTTGAAACGGATTTTTTAAGATGCTTATGTATTTTGTATACAACGACGATAAGGTTCTGAAAATGTCTACAAAATCGATTTGAATATTTCTTAACTTACCAAACAGGCGGAATTGGTAAACATAAAACAGTTGATATACCGTAACTTGAGTCTGATCCATTCCATCAACTTGTGGGTGGATATTGAAACATGTTGACCAATTTAAAATGATACCTATTGATATTTTTGATTTCTCTGTAAATGTGTTACTGAATGTTTACCTTAACGAACACTAACGACCTAAACCTCTTAAGATCAACCACAATTTTGTTAAAATCATAAAAACTAAAATAAGACTCAGACTATTTTCACACATTATGGTAAGCCTTCAGAAACAATTTCAGCTGTCTCGAAAAAATTCTCATCTCGGTATGCTTTCCTTTTCATAGAAAATAATGGAAGTATCCATTATACCAGCCGCAAAATTGAAAAAGAAAGCGATAAATTAGAATTCACATCTCGGTATGCTTTCCTTTTAATAGAAAATAATGGAAGTATCCATTATACCAGCCGCAAAATTGAAAAAGAAAGCGATAAATTAGAGAACGCCGTTGACACCAGGGCAATAACAATGAAAGCAAATAATAACACAACCAGTCAACCACACTTCTTCTTCAAAGATAAGAGTGTTATTGTAAAAGGCGCAGAAGAAGGGGGCCTTTGGATAAAAGATATGAGGGATTCCTCAGTAGTCAATTACCTTGCCTTTTCAATGTGCACACTTAATGTACTTGAGAAAATTTCTTTATCGGTTCCTAATCAAATGATTGTTAGCAATATGTGCTTCCTCTGCTGGTAAGAAAGCTAAGGTAGCTGGCTGCTTCCAGTCAGCGGTTGTTGTGATTTTTTGAGGATGCATAATATGACGGTGATGGCATTTGTCAAGAAGTGAATCGGAGTAGTGTCATAAAAGCAATGTTCCTCCTTTGGCATGTACGTGGAAACGCACGGATAGGGGACAATCCTTCTTCTCCTAGTTCTTCATTCAGCCTGTTGGTTAGCATACTCTCTAGGAATTTGCCATAAGTGTCCAGTAGACAAATACCGTAACTTGAGTCTGATCCATTCCATCAACTTGTGGGTGGATATTGAAACATGTTGACCAATATTGTCAGGTCAAGCAGTATTTAGGTCATATCTCAATATTCTCAATACATTGATATGTTTATTCTGGGATTCCACATATCAAAAATACCTTCCTTAGCCTCAACACCTACATGAAGTTCCAAGGATTACCTATCTGCCCAATATGTTGGTCATAGAGATTAACTCCAATGTGTCTCTGCCCAAAGTGGCGTAGAAAATAATGTCCTCAGTTTCTGTGATATTAGGTTAAGGAATCTGGGATTATGAGAATTTCTCAGTTCTAGTGCTTTTTCTTGCAATTTCTCTGGGTAGGAATGTTTTACAGGGAAGAAGTTTTTGAAAATACCAAGGATTGGTTAATTCGTTCTTCCTTTGCAATTTTTTGATTCTCAACTCTTTTCTCATCTAACCTAGTGCTTTTTCTTGCAATTTCTCTGGGTAGGAATGTTTTTCAGGGAAGAAGTTTTTGAAAATACCAAGGATTGGTTAATTGGTTCTTCCTTTGCAATTTTTTGATTCTCAACTATTTTTA
This sequence comes from Diaphorina citri, assembly GCF_000475195.1. Taxonomy (NCBI): domain Eukaryota; kingdom Metazoa; phylum Arthropoda; class Insecta; order Hemiptera; family Psyllidae; genus Diaphorina; species Diaphorina citri. The sequence continues at coordinate 13,500 of NW_007379912.1, forward strand.
GAGGACTGTTTCCGCGATTTCAAATTGTAGTTTTAGCGGCTATTTTTTACAGCTATAGAAAACCTGTCTCTTCAGTTCTTTCTGCGATTTCAAACTGTAGTTTTAGCGGCTATTTTTTACAGCTATAGAAAACCTGTCTATTCAGTTCTTTCTTTTCAGGGACCACTTACCCTACTCCACTGGCTACTAATGTTTACCTTTCAAACAGAACGGTGAACGTTTAAATATTTCAAAGATAAGTGTTATTGTAAAAGGCGCAGAAGAAGGGGGCCTTTGGATAAAAGATATGAGGGATTCCTCAGTAGTCAATTACCTTGCCTTTTCAATGTACACACTTAATGTACTTGAGAAAATTTCTTTATCGGTTCCTAATCAAATGATTGTTATCAATATGTGCTTCCTCTGCTGGTAAGAAAGCTGAGGTAGCTGGCTGTTTCCTGTCAGCGATTGTTGTGACTTTTTGAGGATGCATATAACGGTGATGGCATTTGTCAAGAAGTGAATCGGAGTAGTGTCATAAAAGCAATGTTCCTCCTTTGGCATGTACGTGGAAACGCACGGATACCTGTGAAAACATGGCTGATAGTCCAACGTCCAGCCGAAGACAAAATTTCAATTAGGGTTGGTCAAAAATATTACTTCGTTTGAGGAAGCATTGAGAAAATAATCGAGAAAAAAAGTGCATTTTTTCTAATTTTCTGTTGAAATTCAAATCACGAATCTGCTGATTCTGTTTCAATTTGTTCCCTGACATTAAAAGACAAAGGTGAAAATTTTAAAATAAATACGATAGTCCAACGTCCAGCCGAAGACAAAATTTCAATTAGGGTTTATCAAAAATATTACCTACTTCGTTTGAGGAAGCATTGAGAAAATAATCGAGAAAAAAGGTGCATTTTTTCTAATTTTGTTGAAATTCAAATCACGAATCTGCTGATTCTGTTTCAATTTGTTCCCTGACATTAAAAGACAAAGGTGAAAATTTTAAAATAAATATTCCAATCCCCTCTCTCGAATCATGTAGGGCTGTAGAACAGTAAACATGTCAAATTTCAACAAAGAAAACTTGCAAAGGGCAAAGGTCTAAAAATTCTTTATTGCACTTCCAATTATCCTGTGCATTGAACCAAAATTTAACAGGAAATTTACATTTTTCCAGCAAATTTATCTAATTTTGTAAACTTTCAGAGGAAAATGGATTTCTGAGAGGGAGATATTCAAGGAACTTTCTTTGTAGGGATTTCTTAGAACCAAATCTTGATTCTCAGCAAAATCATCATTAAGTGAACAAAATTATTTCTCTGTCCATCTTTGAACTTGGCGCGAACGATATAATTTACTAACATGTTAAAGCGGCCTGTCGGAAAATCGGAAGTATGTATATTGTGATAGAAAGTACAAAAGTATGAATTATTCAGTAGCTACATTTTTTTCTGAACTACATATTTAGGTAGGCAGCAGGCTTCTGTGCTCTACAAAACTCTTTGTTCTAGATCGCACCTACATTTGCAGATTTTATCCTGTGCATTGGACCAAAATTTAACAGGAAAATTATATTTTTCAAGCAAATTTATCTACATATGTAGTTTTGTAAACTTTCAAGGAAAAATAGATTTCTGAGAGGGAGATATTCAAGGAACTTTCTTTATAGGGATTTCTTAGAAATGAATCTTGATTCAGCAAAATCAAAATTAAGTGAACAAAATTATTTCTCTTTCCATCTTTGAACTTGGCGCGAACGATATAATTTACTAACATGTTAAAGCGGCCTGTCGGAAAATCGAAAGTATATTGTGATAGAAAGTAGAAAAGTATGAATTATTCAGTAGCTACATTCTTTCTGAACTACATATTTAGGTAGGCAGCAGGCTTCTGTGCTCTACAAAACTCTTTGTTCTAGATCGCACCTACATTTGCAGATTATCCTACTGCGTGTGATATGCCACACATACGATAGCATACCGGGATAAACACAGCAGCATTCCACACTATGCTAAGTACAGTGACCAGTGGCGTGTGTTTCACGGAAGCTTTCACGGAAGTAGCGCTTCCCTTCTTCTTTACGGGTTTTCTCACCCCCAAATTCGTACAACTTAACTGGAAAAGTAAGTGATTATTCAACTTGGATTCTAAGACCATTAGCAGATGGACATACCTACTGTAGAGAATCTTTTTTTTTTTTTTTTTTTTCAAGATTAGAAGAAGGTTTTCTGGAGACAGTAATGAAAATTGAACTCTTTTGCTGTCAACACATATATGTATGAGTATTGTAACTAAAGGCTGAGTTGAATGGTTGGGAATCTTTGCTCCTTTTTATATATTATTTTTAGTAACAAATTTTGTACTGTTTTAAGTTTATTGAGAACTGTTATATTTGCTCTCCCGTAGGCGCATATACCATATTCCAGTGCCGACTGCACGAGGGCATGGTAAACTTCCAGTGCCGACTGGTGTTCATCTTGAAGTTGTAGTTCGCTCTTGATAGATTCGTTTGAGGTTTCAGTGAGGTCATCGGAGCTCAAGTTTCTGTGGTTTGCTCCTCTCCAGGTTTTGTTGCTATATGATGATCATGATCAGTTCTGTGTTTAATTTTGCAGTAGTTCGCTCTTGATAGATTCGTTTGAGGTTTCAGTGAGGTCATCGGAGCTCAAGTTTCTGTGGTTTGATAGTTCGCTCTTGATAGATTCGTTTGAGGTTTCAGTGAGATCATCGGAGCTCAAGTTTCTGTGGTTTGCTCCTCTCCAGGTTTTGTTGCTATATGATGATCATGATCAGTTCTGTGTTTAATTTTGCAATTTCCGCTGGGTTTATGCCGTGTTTTTTTAGAAGGTTTTCTGGAGACAGTAATGAAAATTGAACTCTTTTGCTGTCAAACTTATATGTATGAGTATTGTAAAACTAAAGGCTTATTACGAGAAAGATGTGTCCATACACTTTCTAGGAAATATTATTGTGACGTCGAAAATTGGACATTAGGTAAAGCTGATGTAAACGGCGTACTGACCAGAGCTAACGTTTCCCTTTAAATCAGGCAAGTTAGCCGATTTGGTTACCGTCGAAGAACGGTTTTGAAAGGTCGTTGCCCGGGAAATCGAATTATAAACAAATTCGTTCTAATTGACTTGTTACAAATCTCTTGGCCACGTGCATTGGCATGCTATCAATACACCACCGTATCTAAACTCCCAATGTATTCCAAGATTAAAGCGTTTCTAGTTCCTACCTATAAGTTTTTAGTATTTGATGTAGCGATTCCCAACTCTGCTTTTTGCTTTACTTAAGTACTTTAATATTTGGTTGTAGGGTGTAAGGGCATGAGCTAAATCTAAATAGAAATAGACGTAAAGGCTCAATTATACTGAAGTAACATGTAGCAGTGTAGCATATTGCACTCAGCTGAAGCATGGTCCAAAACCGTTGCGTTTCTAGTTCCTACCTATAAGTCTTTAGTATTTGATGTAGCGATTCCCAACTCTGCTTTTTGCTTTACTTAAGTACTTTAATATTTGGTTGTAGGGTGTAAGGGCATGAGCTAAATCTAAATAGAAATAGACGTAAAGGCTCAATTATACTGAAGTAACATGTAGCAGTGTAGCATATTGCACTCAGCTGAAGCATGGTCCAAAACCGTCTCAATCGACGGTCAACATGAGGCAATACGCAGCGTTCTTCAAAGATTTTACATTGGATTAATATGGTCATGGAGTAGGGTTGGGACATCGACATCGATGTTTTGAAAACATCGATACATCGGAACAAAAACATCGATGTCAACATCGATGTTTTTGATTACGATACATCGGATACTCGATATATCAGCGTTCTTCAAAGATTTTACATTGGATTAATATGGTCATGGAGTAGGGTTGGGACATCGACATCGATGTTTTGAAAACATCGATACATCGGAACAAAAACATCGATGTCAACATCGATGTTTTTGATTACGATACATCGGATACTCGATATATCGAAGTTTAAAAACATCGATGTATCGAACATCGATGTTTTCGTCTCGATGTCCCAACCCTATCATGGAGTATGCTATGATTCCTTGAAGCTTGTTGCTGCTGCAATAAACCATTAGTATGAAATCGATAAGCTTCACTAGAAAAGCATTTGCTGTCCAAAAGAGAAAAGGGTTACAAAATTGGATACGATCTTGAGAAACGCTCTCAAATCCGTTTACGTTGCCGCTAAACTGTGAAGTGAAAAATGAAGGCGGTGTTGGAGCAGGTGATGACGAAAATAGGCCAGCCCGAAGGTGCTGAGAGCGTTTCTCAAGATTGTATTCACATTTTGTAACCCTTTTCTCTTTTGGACAGCAAATGCTTTTCTAGTGAAGCTCATGGATTTCATACTAATGGTTTATTGCAGCAGCAACAAGCTTCAAGGAATCATAGCATACTCCATGACCATATCAATCCAATGTAAAATCTTTGAAGAATGCTTCGTATTGCCTCATGTTGACCGTCGATTGAGACGGTTTTGAACCATGCTTTCTATTTAGATTTAGCTCATGCCCTTACACCCTACAAACAAATATTAAAGTACTTAAGTAAAGCAAAAAGCAGAGTTGGGAATCGCTACATCAAATACTAAAGACTTATAGATAGGAACTAGAAACGCGTTAATCTTGGAATACATTGGGAGTTTAGATACGGTGGTGTATTGATAGCATGCCAATGCACGTGGCCAAGAGATTTGTAACAAGTCAAGTGTCTACTCTCTTCTTGCTGTGGCTTTTCATAGGATGTACTGTGTTCCTTTGTAGACGATGTTTTTGCTAGATGTATCTCGAGAATTTGTGGTTTTGATGTGCGAGTATATTGAGAAGAACAGCGTCCGCAAATGTGGTTTTTCATATGACGCGGGACGTACTGAGTTGGTATTTGTTTTCTAGATCATCTTCCAATTCTCATATGCCATTTGATGCTCCCATTTTCCTGTTTTCCCTGACCTTCATTTAACTTGACTTGATCTAACTCTGTATGTCTGTATGCATTTGACGTGCATGTCATTATTCCTGATGACGCATTGTTAGCATTCCCTTGCATTGCTCTCCAGCGTGCTCCATGACTGTGCAATTTCACGCGATGCATGCCACACTAATAAAACGTAAATATTATTTCAAATTTCATGCTCTTACTGTGGATTTCTAATATCCGTTTCACCCTCTTTGCTGGATTGTGGTGAAGTGCATTACTGAACTGGGATGGTGGTGTTCATCTTGAAGTTATAGTTCGCTCTTGATAGATTCGTTTGAGGTTTCAGTGAGATCATCGGAGCTCAAGTTTCTGTGGTTTGCTCCTCTCCAGGTTTTGTTGCTATATGATGATCATGATCAGTTCTGTGTTTAATTTTGCAATTTCCGCTGGGTTTATGCCGTGTTTTTTAGAAGGTTTTCTGGAGACAGTAATGAAAATTGAACTCTTTTGCTGTCAAACTTATATGTATGAGTATTGTAAACTAAAGGCTTATTACGAGAAAGATGTGTCCATACACTTTCTAGGAAATATTATTGTGACGTCGAAAATTGGACATTAGGTAAAGCTGATGTAAACGGCGTACTGACCAGAGCTAACGTTTCCCTTTAAATCAGGCAAGTTAGCCGATTTGGTTACCGTCGAAGAACGGTTTTGAAAGGTCGTTGCCCGGGAAATCGAATTATAAACAAATTCGTTCTAATTGACTTGTTACAAATCTCTTGGCCACGTGCATTGGCATGCTATCAATACACCACCGTATCTAAACTCCCAATGTATTCCAAGATTAATGCGTTTCTAGTTCCTACCTATAAGTCTTTAGTATTTGATGTAGCGATTCCCAACTCTGCTTTTTGCTTTACTTAAGTACTTTAATATTTGGTTGTAGGGTGTAAGGGCATGAGCTAAATCTAAATAGAAATAGACGTAAAGGCTCAATTATACTGAAGTAACATGTAGCAGTGTAGCATATTGCACTCAGCTGAAGCATGGTCCAAAACCGTCTCAATCGACGGTCAACATGAGGCTATACGCAGCATTCTTCAAAGATTTTACATTGGATTAATATGGTCATGGAGTATGCTATGATTCCTTTGAAGCTTGTTGCTGCTGCAATAAACCATTAGTATGAAATCCATGAGCTTCACTAGAAAAGCATTTGCTGTCCAAAAGAGAAAAGGGTTTCAAAATTGGATACGATCTTGAGAAACGCTCTCAAATCCGTTTACGTTGCCGCTAAACTGTGAAGTGAAAAATGAAGACGGTGTTGGAGCAGGTGATGACGAAAATAGGCCAGCCCGAAGGTGCTAGGTTCGACTCCTGCTGGAGATGTCGAAATATTTACATTAAAATCGCGTGTAAGCCCCAGGATTACTTATACAGAAGTAAGATTTATTGGTCCATGAGATTTATTGTACATATTTGGAGTAATGGTTCTTCATTTCTCTTTTTACATGGTTCTACTTATTGAGATCTCTGTTTTGTTTTATTTTGTGTCATTTACTCATTGACTTCTTTTAGGAGTTTCAATTCCCTTCTTGTAGCAATTGGTTGACCGAATATTTGGGAATAATATGACAGGTATTTCTGATAAAAATATCTGGAACAACTCTGTCATTATTTGTAATAAGCGAGCACATCAAAAATCGTGGTGAACCTTTAGTGCAACTTGTGAGGTCTTGTTTGTTTATATTTCGAGTTTTGGACTAATAAAACAAATACCTATTATGCAAATTATGGTCCCCATTCTGCTAATCTTGGGATCCTCTACGTTCTAATTTTGACTGATTTCTGCAGTCGTCTGTCTGTCAGACTTTAGATATATCATTATCATTGGAATTAGCTTGATATACATAGGACTCAAAGTCAAGAACAAGATCAATTGTCAACCCATTGAAAAAACGAAAAAATAAAGCACATCACCTTTCCATCGGTAACAACATCCCACTACCATCTGGGTTGTGTGTTCACCAGGGGGTTTCAATACCACAAAATGGAAAATCCTCCACTATAGAAAAACAAACAATACCTATCCTGATTGAATAGGATTACCTTCGATCTAATCCTGGCTTTCAATAAATAATATACATCCTAGAGACAATGCGGGAATCAAGAGACTCAACATAATCCCCAACAATCACACAAAAATCATAATGAAAAAACCACCGCACATCAAGACTTTGACAATCAAGAGGATTCTACGGAGATTGTACGAGTAATAAAAAACCCAAGAAAGGTGTGTGACACGTGAGATGCTAAAAAGAAATAAAAGAACTGATTCACTTCCTCCAGCTGATGAATTGAGATGTGATAGAGATTTCATAAAGGAAACCCTTTCATATAGGAGCAATCTTAGAAAGGCTTTTCTTGAGGCTGCAAGGACTTCTGAAGCAAGATTTACTAGTCGCACAGAAAAGTCGTACCGTTCGTCACCTTTTGCTGTACTTGGATTGCAAAGTGCTGAGTTCTTCCTGATATGGTTCTCACAGGTTGGTTAGCAGCCCGTGTGGTTAACTTGAGGTCCATTTGATGACGGTCGCCTTTTTAGGCGCTTACTACTCTGATCGTTGCTGTCGGTTATCCTTCAGAACCTGACGTATATAACGTGCTTACTGTTGATATTTTCCACATTTTTAGGCGAAAGTCTTGTGATGTCTTCAATACCTTCGTGCCCACGGTCAGTACTTGAAAAATGTTTTGATATTCCTTGATAAAATAATGTGGTAAAGGTCATGCTGTGACTGTGACTTTGATGTACACAAGCAGCTCCTTGGTGAATTCTTGAAATGCTGAAATAGTCCAAGATTTCCATTGTTCACCGGTGATTATCGAAATTCTATTTAACAAGTACCAGACACCATTACATAGGTATCAGATAAATCGGAATTCCCCCAACCGACTAGCGACTGGGCAGATAGGGAAACCCGGAAACCGCAGCAACAATGCTTCCTCGATCCCTGTTATTCAAGAACCACCCAATCAGGATAAAATTCCATACCTCGGGTGGGATTTGAACCCGCTTCCTCTCCCTTATCAGACTATGCAGGGTGTTGCGATTCCGCCTCCTGTTTTGATTTTAATCCAACGCTTAACGCCCCCATCTCTAACAAGAACTAGAAACATGTACAATTATTATAATTATTATAACATTCATAACACACATATTAATCTGTAGCTATAACTAGATGTTATACACATAAATAGATGTACAATATATATTACTATTACTATCGGTAGGGTATCCATGGTAGGTAGCTGGTAGCTGGGTAGCTCCATCGATAATTTCATTGGATCGGCAGTGGCATGTACACAATTTAATATCTACACAGTACACAATCATTTAATATCCATTCGATAGTGGCAATGTCTACCATGGAGGAGAAATCAAGTTCTTTTTAGCTTTTGATGAAGCTTTTAAAACTAAACTTCCGAGCTCTTTTTACAGAACATGACGTTTTAAGGATACTGGAATGGTTGATCAAGACCAAAGTGAACCTTTGCAAACCGGGCTCTATTTCCCCTCTTTTGCATGAGCTTTCTTTAATGTTGTTGTCAGTCGTCAGAAATCTAAGGGGTCTTGTGAACTCCAAATACTCCAATATGTAGGTACATAGGTGTTCTGTGCTGACGTTATACATAGAATGTGGTATTTATATTTATCATTTCATCGATTGTAGGGCTAAGACGGGTAGGTCCCAAAGCTATACATAGATAAAAGATAAGAGACATTAAATACCTACTACAGGTGTCTAAGGTTCCGGTATTTATCATGTAGGTTTAGCTCACCGTAACGTAGGTATAGTATAGCCCAGAAGGCTATCTCTCAAATCAAACTGACTGGCATTATGAATGTTCTATCATTAATTGTTTTTATTTACCATCAGATTAGACATTCCGTTCGTGAGAGGATTTACCCGTTTGTTTTTCTACTGCTCTACAAAATATTTCAGTATACTTACCCAGAAGTTTAGAAGATACAGGGTGGGTTTCACCAACCTTCTTTTAATCCCCCAACCCTTTTTTTAGCTCTAACAATCTCTGGTGCCTTAACAGCCCTAGCCCCATACAAAAGAACTTAACAAGCTGTTGGCTTAACAGACCTTCTAGGTTCTGAAAAAAAAATTGGCGAAATCCACTTATAGTGTGTCAAAAGATACTTTCCATTTGTAATAGATACGTGTTTGAATCCCGCCCGTGGCGGATTTTATCCTACACAGTACACAGATAAGGTTCGTTCTCGGAACTCCTGGCTTTCTTCTATCTTCCTTCTCCCGCTTTCGGGACGATAAGACCTTAGCAGTTACAGTCCCCTCTAAAAAAAAAAAAAGACAGAGTTCTAGTTCTATAGTTCTGATGTTAAAGGTGTGCGGTCCTTCCGAATCAGCTGCATATAAATGGTCTGAAGTTCTGAACTAACCTATTCTTTAATTAAATTCCTTCTAGATCCCATTCCTAGCTAATCATACTGTTTATCCCAGACTATAAGATAGGCAGGTTGGTTATTTATAACCATCCCATATCAGACGGCCACTCATTAATTACGAGAAGGCCTATACTTTGGGGCTTTACTAGGAATAATATGTACATAATATATATGTATATTATTATGGTATGTGGAATATATCTATAGATATATTTATGTAAGTAGTATTCCAATATCTGGTATGATAGATAACACCAAAGTCCAGACAGACATACGAGCAAACATATTCCAATATAGATAGATATATTTATGTAAGTAGTATTCCAATATCTGGTATGATAGATAACACCAAAGTCCAGACAGACATACGAGCAAACATATTCCAGGAGTCTGAGGATCTGAATTCTAGGTCAAAGAGATGCAATCCAGAAATTCAATTCAATATTTGGTTAAGCTTGGGATATGGCACACATTTCCAAATAATCTACTGCTTGGAGGAGAATGTACCAAGTCTCTCTTGGTACCAAGAATGTACCAAGTCTCTTTTATTTATGGTCCCCATACAGCTAATCTTGGGATCCTCTACGTTCTAATTTTTTATGGCCAAAATTCCCATTATTTATAAGTGGAGATGTCGAAACTCTCATTATTAGTGGAGATGTCAAAACTCTCATTATTAGTGGATATGTCAAAACTCCCATTATCAGAGGAAATGTTAAAACTAGGGAGGAGAATGTACCAAGTCTCTTTTATTAATGGAGATGCCAAAATTCCGATTATTTATAAGTGGAGATGTCTAAACTCTCATTATTAGTGGAGATGTCAAAACTCTCATTATTAGTGGATATGTCAAAACTCCCATTATCAGAGGAAATGTTAAAACTAGCATTATTGGTGGCATTGAGTTATTATTGGTGGCGATGTCAGAACTCCCATTATTGTGGTGGAGATGTCAAAACTCCTGTATTTAGTGGAGATGCCAAAATCCCCAATGCTAGTGGAGATGTAAAAATTCCCATTAATAAAATTATTAGTGGAGATGTCAGAACTCGAATATTGATTGGAAATCTTGATGGATGCCTCGGTAGTTTCCTGATAACAACGTTCATAATCATGATCTGCCATATTGGAATGTAGATCAGAACTCGAATATTCATTGGAGATCTTGATAGACCTCGGCCTCGGTAATTTCCTGATAACAACGTTCATAATCATGATCTGCCATATTGGAATGTAGATTATCTTTATAGGTAAATAAAATTGTAGATTTATCAATAAATATCTAGAGCTAGACCTAGAGGTACTCGTAATTTGTCTGATAACTATTTATTCTCGTTTATTTTTCAAACTAAGCTGCAAAACGGGTTTTCCTTTATAAAAATTAATTTAAAAATGCAGAATAAATTGATAAGCAAGTGATTATTTATAATTATAATAATCACGAGGCACCTACATTACTATGATTAAGTCATCCATGTTTGCAGTCTAGGAGTCTGAGGATCTGAATTCTAGATCAAAGAGATGCAATCCAGAAATTCAATTCAATATTTGGTTAAGCTTGAGATATGGCACACATTTCCAAATAATCTACTGCTTAGAGGAGAATGTACCTACATTCCGCAAGTCTCTTTTATTAATGGAGATACCAAAATTCCCCTTGTTTATAAGTGGAGATGTCTAAACTCTCATTATTAGTGATGTCAAAACTCTCATTATTAGTGGATATGTCAAAACTCCCATTATCAGCGGAAATGTTAAAACTAGCATTATTGGTGGAATTGAGTTATTATTGGTGGCGATGTCAGAACTCCCATTATTGTGGTGGAGATGTCAAAACTCCTGTATTTAGTGGAGATACCAAAATCCCCAATGCTAGTGGAGATGTAAAAACTCCCATTAATAAAATTATTAGTGGAGATGTCAGAACTTGAATATTGATTGGAAATCTTGATGGATGCCTCGGTAGTTTCCTGATAACAACGTTCATAATCATGATCTGCCATATTGGAATGTAGATTATCTTTATAAATAAAATTGTAGATTTATCAATAAATATCTAGAGCTAGAGGTACTCGTAATTTGTCTGATAACTATTTTTTATTCTCGTTTATTTTTCAAACTAAGCTGCAAAACGGGTTTTCCTTTATAAAAATTAATTTAAAAAATCCAGAATAAATTGATAAGCAAGTGATTATTTATAATTATAATAATCACGAGGCACCTACATTACTATGATTAAGTCATCCATGTTTGCAGGCTGCCAGATAAAATTATGCCCATACTAAGCGTATTTTTAATGCCAATTATCTTATATTATAAGAACGAGTTCCATTCACAGTTCACATTTCATAGTTCACACACTGATCGCTCTATCTCCAGAACCACAACACCTAGAAAGCTGTAATTTGGTAGGAATATTCCTTTTATGGTCTAGGTGTGCCATAATAATCAGTCGCGAGTCGTGTATTGAAACCAACTTTGTTGTTATTGTTTTTTCGTCCCAGTTCCCCCGTTTGTCCCAAGGGTGATGTCAATGTATTCCAGAATCACACATAAGTTCCGTTCTCATTATTAGCGAATTAAATACTTGACTTTCTGTCAGGGCCACCTCTGCATAAACCTCTTTTAGCTTGGGATTTCTGGGATCTCGGATTCCCGTAAGCATCGTCTGAGCTATCTATAAAATGTATGCTATTGAGTATATGATAAAGTTGTTATCTCGCTGATATTTTCCCCCTATAAGGCTGATATTTTGATTCGGCGCCAGCGGGGCGGGGTGCCACCGCTCTACTTAGGACATTCGCCAACAAGTTCCTGACGTGGGTCGCTGAAAGCTCATTGTGTTGCACCGCCATTAGACCTTGCACTTACCTTGCTGATAACTCTCATTCAGTATTCCAACTGGTAGCTATGCAAAGATAAGTGTTATTGTAAAAGGCGCAGAAGAAGGGGGCCTTTGGATAAAAAGATATGAGGGATTCCTCAGTAGTCAATTACCTTGCCTTTTCAATGTGCACACTTAATGCACTTGAGAAAATTTCTTTATCGGTTCCTAATCAAATGATTGTTATCAATATGTGCTTCCTCTGCTGGTAAGAAAGCTAAGGTAGCTGGCTGCTTCCAATCAGTAGTTGTTGGACTTTGTGAGGGTGCATAATTATAACAGTGATGGCATTTGTCAAGGAGTGAATCGGAGTTATGGTACAAAAGCAATATTCCTCCTTTGGCATGTACGTGGAAACGCACGGATACCTGTGCCCGATAATCCAGCGAGCAGAAAAAAGTACGAGAATTAAACTAGTCAAGAAATTACCTAGTTTGAGGAAGCATTGAGAAAATAATCGAGAAAAGGTGCGTTCCCTAATTTTCTGTTGAAATTCAGATCACGAATCCGCCGATTCTGTTTCAATTTGTTCCCTGACATTAAAAGACAAAAGTGAAAATTTTAAAATAAATATTCCAATCCCCCTCTCTCGAATCATGTAGGGCTGTAGAACAGTAAACATTTCAAATTTCAACAAAGAAAACTTACAAAGGGCAAAGGTCTAAAAATTCTTTATTGCAATCCCAATTATCCTGTGCATTGAACCAAAATTTAACAGGAAATTTACATTTTTCAAGCAAATTTATCTACATATGTAGTTTTGTAAACTTTCAGGGAAAAATAGATTTCTGAGAGGGAGAGATTCAAGGAACCTTCTTTATAGGGATTTCTTAGAACTGAATCTTGATTCTCAGCAAAATCATCATTAAGTGAACAAAATTATTTCTCTATCTTTGAACTTGGCGCGAACGATATAATTTACTAACATGTTAAAGCGGCCTGTCGGGAAATCGGAAGTATATTGTGATAGAAAGTACAAAAGTATGAATTATTCAGTAGCTACATTTTTTCTGAACTACATATTTAGGTAGGCAGCAGGCTTCTGTGCTCTACAAAACTCTTTGTTCTAGATCGCACCTACATTTGCAGATTATCCTACTGCGTGTGATATGCCTAGGCTGACCATACGTCCCGCTTTGGAGCCTCTGGTCCCGCTGTCCCGAGAAATCCTCTGGGGACGCTAAAATGTCCCGCTTTCGCCCAAAGTCCCGATATTGTCCCGCTTTAGCTGGTCCGAACCTAATATTATCATTGAGAGCAATGAGCTCGGGAAAAAATCCATTTTACGATTCCAATATTGTACAATATTATGTATCAAAATATTTGAAAATAAAATGTAAGTATATTGACTGTGTAGTTCAGAGGCAGGTTGTAACATATAGGTACCTATCTAACTGATACAAATCAGGAGCTAAGCCTGACTGTCTTTCAGATTGTAAATTCAAGGCCGATTATTAGCCTCTTGCCTTGCATACACCCTAAGACGCCTATGTAATTGTGGGGACGCCTATTTGACCCCCCTGACACCCTAGCTTTTTGTGATTGTTGCTTCAACCCAATAAGTCAAAAGTTAGTGCTGAGACGCTGACTAATAATACGGTAGCACGGATTCTATATTATGGGGTAATACAACGACCTATTAGTCAGAACACACCAAGTTCACAAACACGTAAGGTAGTCCAAGTTGAACCGTATCTCTAATCCTTTATGAGCTCAACGGTTAGACAGTACGACGGTGGTGTCCGAGACACCGACGTGGTTGTGCATCACGCATGTCCCCACACCCCACTCTATGCAAACCATCTCCGGTGTATGAGTAAGAAGCAGCAGGGCAGAGAGAGGGAACTACCTACTCTGAAGCTCATAGCTGTCTCGAGTGCCGTAAGGGGAGGACTAAACAAACTTTACTAGTTAGAAGCATTTTTTTTTTTTTTTTTTTTTT
>NW_007379912.1:29370-35660 GCF_000475195.1 Diaphorina citri
ATAATTCACTGAGAGCCTTAGATGGAGAAAGACGTACTTTTCATTTGTTTGGTACGAGGAATCTACTGTTAGGAACGGTATCACTGGATCAAATGTAATCGAAAGTAAAATGAAAAAGACGGTGGGTAGGAGTGAAGTGACCGGGACACACTACTTTGGGTTTGGACATAAAATAAGGGTTAGAGTAAATTTATATTAACGCAAAAGAGTAACAAAAGATAAAGAAAATTCGTAAACTATAATCATACTGACCCACATATATATTCGCACTCAGTTTTGAATACCTCTGTTTCCTTTGTATTAATCAATGCCTACTCCTACTGTTGTTGACCCAGCACCTAAGTGGGGATTATTGTACCCTGTCAGCCATCTGATGGGGGACAAGCTACAATACAAACAGAAGGCTACTTTCTCATAACGAGTCATGACCTATTTTCCAAAGGAAAGTTTCCTTTCTCCCTAATGTTAGCCCCTGTGTACGGAACTTCAATGAAGAGTATATGGCTATCGACCGCAATTGGCTGTGATGAAATCGGGCCGGGCCACTTGATATTAATTTGTATTAATTGAAACAAATTGGTCGCTCTGGTCAGCTCAAAGCCAATCAACATGGTACTTGTGTTTCATTAAGGCTCGTATGATTAGTCACATGACCATCTGAAGATTAATCAGGAATTGCGATAATCTGTCATTCAATTGGGACCTCTTGTCGTACGGCGCCGTACCCCCAGTTCTGTACGGTCTCTTGACCAACTCTAATGTTGGTCCATTTTCGGATGTTTTTGAACCATTTGCGTTGGCGCAGAAGTGCCTTTCAAGTCTTTCAACATGATTCTGAATACCTGGGCTTGATGAAATTGTGCTTGGTCTTAGTGGTAGTTCAGAAAATTTTGAAAGCGAAACTTGCAACAGAAACAAATTGGTATCATAGGAAAACGGGTATTTCCAACTTATTGTTCTGCTCCACTTATCGCTAGAGTTGCGTTAGATTCCAAATATTCTACAGTGTCACTAATCCCTGATGTTCCGCTAATTCCCCAAATGTTCCCCACTGGTCATTCGTCACGTCTTCAGTTTCAGTTTATTATTGTTATAATTTGTTAACGCCCCGACGCGCCAAGAAACTCTCCGGGCGCTAATATGTATTGTTATTGCCAAAATTTCGAATGGAAAAACGAAATTTAGAATGATTATTGCCCCATAACCCCCAAGCCTCGTAAACTCGAGTCTCATTAAGAACTACATAAATAAAACCCACACAGCATATAATTATGCCAGTTAACCCATTGAGAATGATTTTCCTTTCTTTGGACCAGAATCATCATCTCAGCATACTGACATGTGACTTAATCTTTTATGCTCGCCGTTTTATGTACAATGACGCTGGCCATCTGACGTCGGCGAATTTTTTAAATCATCTTACCAAGAAATCATAGTTGTCCCGATTTAACTTCGGTGAAATGGGCTTACCCAGCCATTGGAGGTCCCAGGTTCAAAATCCACCAAAGTTGATGTTTCTACAGCTTGGATTTTGGGCTAGACACTCGGGCTCATGAGAAGAAGTGAGAAGATTTTCGAATATGAGCAACGAATCAACAAGCGAGTAGCTTCTTGTATATGAAGAACTATCGAATCAATGGGTTAACAGCTCGATATTTTTGGCTCTCGATTTTTTCTCTCAGTGTCGACATCACCAGAGAGAGTTGTGGTGTTTCTTATCCAATTTGACACCCCCTTCTCTAGGCTCCGATTTCCATAATCTCATTCTCGATGATCCAGTTGTGCCCGCGGAGTTTGATCAATGGGCGCTAATTTATTAGGTTCTCCCAATCACCCACATATCCACACATGGCTAGATTTGGTCAGTTCAGGTAATGTTGCCATTGACAACTGTGAACATTTGAACAACGATTCCTATTGGCTCGGTGACCGCTGGTCAGATTTCCACATGTAAAATAAATCTATAAAAGCGAAGAAAACGGTACCGATTTAGGGTGTGAGGGGTACTTTTTGAAAGACATGACCTGTGTACAAGATCACGATTTTTTCCACGGTCACTGGTCAATGTGTACATGATCAGGTTGGCAAAAGAAGCTACACATGACTAGATTTGGTCAGTTCAGGTGATGTTGCCATTGACAATTGTGAACATTTGAACAACAATTCCTATTGGCTCGTTGACCGCTGGTCAGATTTCCAAATGTAAAATAAATCTATAAAAGTGAAGAAAACGGTACCGATTTAGACATGACCTGTGTACAAGATCACGATTTTTTCCACGGTCACTGGTCAATGTGTACATGATCAGGTTGGCAAAAGAAGCTACACATCATGCTCAGATGAGCTGAAGAAAATAGAGGTTGAAGAATTATTGTCCCATACACCCTGTATGGGTACAGCTCAAGTACTTGGATATAAGCTCAGATGAGCTGAAGAAAATAGAGGTTGAAGAATTATTGTCCCATACACCCTGTATGGGTACAGCTCAAGTACTTGGATATAAGTAGTTACTGCCTAGGTGTCAAATTTCCTGCGACCAGAGTGACTTGGGCAGTGTCATGGCTACTGAATATGACGTCACGCCTCATAGCTCGAGATGAAACAGGCACTCCCTGACCAGAAGAGTAGTTACTGCCTAGGTGTCAAATTTCCTGTGACCAGAGTGACTTGGGCAGTGTCATGGCTACTGAATATGACGTCACGCCTCATAGCTCGAGATGAAACAGGCACTCCCTGACCAGAAAATCTCCTGCATGTCAATGATTATGAGGTTTTGTGCAGTCTTAAGCCGTGTCCACACACCGTCCATCGGCGAGGTGAATCTATGTTGCCGAGGCAGTGTGGACGGTTTCAGTCGACATGGATTGACGGCCGTCGACTATGTGTGGACATAGCTTTAGGCCCGTTACACACGCTAATTTGTCTGCAGATTTCCAATTTGGTCTCACAACCTTTTCTCTCCACAGATCATACGTTTTGAATTTTGACTCAAGTTTCGGCAGATTTCACGTCTGAAACTTGGTACACACTACCTTGGTACACTCTAAGTTTGCAGACAAACGTAACGTGTGGAACAAGCTTTAGTACGCTTTACATACTGGATATCACATCACGTATCAGAGCGCATGAGTAAGTCTCACAACCTTTTCTCTCCTTAGATCATACGTTTTGAATTTTGACTCAAGTTTCGGCAGATTTCACGTCTCAAACTTGGTACACACTACGATCTGTCGAAAGACAAGGTTGTGAGATAAGTTTGCAGACAAACGTAACGTGTGGAACAAGCTTTAGTACGCTTTACATACTGGATATCACATCACGTATCAGAGCGCATGAGTAGATACTTAGGACTTAGGTAGTCTAATAAATGTTACGTTCAATGTTCATAGAGGTTAGGTTACTTGCGCTATCGAGTAACGAAATCGGTAGTGACTTATTCTAGGGAGTAGAAAAGAAGCAATTATCCGTGCAGTAT
Source organism: Diaphorina citri (assembly GCF_000475195.1). Taxonomy (NCBI): domain Eukaryota; kingdom Metazoa; phylum Arthropoda; class Insecta; order Hemiptera; family Psyllidae; genus Diaphorina; species Diaphorina citri. Next base: position 32,846 of record NW_007379912.1, read on the forward strand.
GGGTATCGGTTACTCGGGCATAGAACCATACATGAGCAACAGGTAATAACGATTAGTTTACCCGATACTGGGTTATATTGCCTCAGTGATCCAGTGGTTATCGCGTTGGACTCTGGATCTGGAATATTCTGGAAGTTCAAGGTTCAAGTGAAGTCATAGAATTTAGGTATAATGTATTACACTATATCTAAATTCGCATGCCTTTCCCCGCTTTAACACGATTAAATTTCTTTTTAGATTTTTTAGTGGTCAAGACGCTCGCTTGGTAACCATGAGGGCGTGGGTACAATCCCAGCCGAGGTAGAGAATATTTATCCTGAATATTGTTTGAGACTTTGACCACAATAATATATAGTAGGAGCCTACTGCTGGTATAAGTGACTCTTCAGTCCTTTTCAAGCATCTGACGAAGAACTACTCCTAGTAATTTTGATGTTTTGGGAAAAACTGTGTACAGCCAGAAACGGACACTATTTACACACCCACTCCTGTAGAAAATTGTAACGGTGGAAACTTCTATAGAGTGTCCAGATATGTATTTCAAGTCACTCGGTATACATGTGAGTAATTGGTTTGTACAAGTCAGCTCCCATGGCGTAGTGGTCACTGCGCTCGCCTTGCACGCGGGAGACCCGGGTTCGATTCCCGGCGGTGTCAAGAAATTTATGTATTTCAAATCACTCGGTATATGAGTAATTGGTTTGTACGTATAGGCTTTACATTACTGATTATAGTCATTACCATTTCTGTTCATGTAGCTACTGCACCCAGATCTTTGCTGTCATGGTGTGGTGGTCTATGGAGATTTCTCCCTGGGCATAGCAGTTAGCAGTATAGCTTCTTCTAATGTGACTTCATTCAAGATTAGCGTTAGTCATTGTACTTGAAGCCTTAGTCATATTGCACATCTAATGGGATAACGTAACTTCTCCTTTTCAATTCCAATACGAGACCTACACATGTTAGTCACCTTGCCTTAGGGGTTTTCCAGTGTTAAGTGGCAAAAAGAAGAAGGGGAAATCCAACCTGTGTTCTTGAAAATGGCCGAAAAATAATATGCAGTTAATATGCAGCTAGTTAATTTTCTTTTTCCATAATTGGTGATTCTCATGATTTTTTTTTATTATCTCAGAAAAAACTATAAAAATTAAAAAAAATATTGAGACTAAAACGAAGAAAACATTTAGCTGAGGTAAAGCGGTCTTTGAACCCATCACACACATTGAAGAAAACACACTCATCAATATTGAACTATGCCAGGCCATGACGTAATTCAATATACATTCCTCAAAGTAATGCAAGATGAAATGAAAGATGAATCAATCATTGAATCCCACACAGTCCACATTCCTAAGAATCCCAAGTATAAACAATAATTAAACACATAAACAGTCTAATGGACAAAGCTTGTAACTCTTGATGACATCGCACAAAGCTTGAAATGGAACTGTGACGTGATGCACTGAGTTTTGAGTTACCTACTTATAAGTTATAACTCAAACTTTTGTTTGAGAGTCACCTTTAGGATGTATGCTAGGACGGGACCGTTTCTTCAATAGTTGACGAATCTTCGCAAGGAATACTCCTGAAGACCCATGTAAGACTACCCAATCTACCCATCAGTAGAGGAAATAGAACCTAGACCATCAGATGAGTTCAATGGAGTACAAATAGTAGCATCTACATCTAGTATATTCCTAGATGTTAGGAATGAGGAAGTACCTAAAGCTAGTCAGAAATCTATCAAGAATAGAAGAATGGAGACGAGAACAAAAGTTCTCGATCTGAAGAATATCAAAACATTCCCAATGACCAAAGACTTGGAGAAGAATGGAATGAAATATTGAAAAGAACTTTGGGAACTCGAGTAAAAACCTCGACCAGGAAATAAAGTATGTTACATTGATGAACCGAAAATTAAGACATTATTAAAAATGTAGGTAGGTACTTTTGTGTTTGAAACTTTAAACCATGGCGTAAGATGATAAATTAAAGATAAGGTATCTAATTTATACTGTGTTGGTAGCTATCACCGAGACGCAGATAAATACCCCTGACTATTAAATTTTCTTTTGATTTCCTCCATCATAACTTGGACCCCTCTGTCCAGTCAATGCTCTTCATCAATATGGGCAGTTCCTCTGATTGACTTATTCTAGCCTGTCCGATTGTAAGGTGTTTTTACATCATAGTTTCGGATATTCATGGCTATCTTCACATTCGTTTTTGAAACATTTAGCTAATAAAAATGTAGGTACTTTTGTGTTTGAAACTTTGAACCATGGCGTAAGATGATAAATTAAAGATAAGGTATCTAATTTATACTGTTTTGGTAGCTATCACCGAGACGCAGATAAATACCCCTGACTATTAGATTTTCTTTTGATTTCCTCCATCATAACTTTCCGATTGTAAGATGTTTTTACATCATAGTTTCGGATATTTATGGCTATCTTCACATTCGTTTTTGAAACATTTAGCTGAGGTAAAGCGGTCTTTGAACCCATCACACACATTGAAGAAAACACACTCAAGATCATTCCCTTTTAGCTATTCTGAAGTATCCCTGCCTGTGGTTTCCGGTGAGCGGCGCGGCGTGGCGTTGGAGGTTTGGTCGTTGATTCCTTACCTTTCCCTTCAATAGAACTGAATACTCAAAGCGTGTCGGGTATTATGGATCTTCCCATTCACGAGGAAAGCACATTTCAAGTTGGTATCGATCACTACCAATATAATCATGATAATGATTAGCTTGCAGTGAGCAGTGGTTTTCTTCAGTGTGTTCGCACCATGTTGAACACCGAAGTCATTAATA
>NW_007379913.1:0-22500 GCF_000475195.1 Diaphorina citri
CTAGTATTGGATTAATTTTGATTTCAAGTTGAAAACTATTTTGAAGTTTAAAAACTAACTGTATTGCTTTTTTATTTCTAATTTACTGGCTCTTACTGGTCCATTGTTTCCAAATTTAGTGTAGGTATTGTTCTACATGAAAATGGAAGAACACTCTAAACAAACAGGTGTATACCGCTGGGCCGCCACTGTCATTGCGTGTGAGAGTAGCGGGATGAGCGTCACACGCCCCTCGTTGTAGGTTGTACCTTCAAAATGAGGAAGTAGTGGAGCGAACTCAGGATTGGCGAGCGAAACCCCGACACTAGCGCTCAGGGTTCGACGAGTCCTTTTGGAACTAGCCAATCCGGGATTGCGAGTTGTTTAGAACCGGCCATAAAGAATTTCCAACTTTGTTCTCCCTATTCTTGTTCTAAGGAAACGTGTTGTGTATATTTTAGTGTTATTCTTTGCAGCATGTGACCAATGTTCAATATTCCTCTCACTGCACGACGTGAATTTGAATCTGAAGAGAGAAATGAGGGGTGCACACATTATTGATGAGACGGGGGTGAAAACCACAACTTTTCAACTTTTGTTTTCTCGATAAAATTAATGTTTGCTGTTTTATTTAAAGACCGACATTGTCTTTCCTATACATCTCATGTACATATATTATGTACCTATAATATTTAGGTACATGGAATCTACCTCTACCCAAGTATACAATACATATAGGTACAACGGAATAGGAGTATGATGATTGTTGTTTATACAACCTACCTCTGGAAAACCATATACCTACCTATCCATACTCCATATCCATATTAGCCATAGACCATTCTGTCCATAAACCTACATACGTTTTATATGGGCGCCACAAACTTTGTTCTTTTGCTTTAGATTCTATTCTCCTTTTTTCCTTACTTAATTTTCAAACTATGTATAATATTCACATTTTCTTCCTCATCTATACATTGCCAAACCTCAAGAACGGATTGTTGAGTGGGAATTGTTTCTTTTTTGAAGTATTCCAGCAATAGCTTCTCAGCTGAAAATGTAATATTGTAGAATGAGCCTTCACATTAAAAGTGAATATAAACATAATCCAATGCTAGGTAAAGTTAATTTTATTCCTCCAGTTTATTCAATTTGACTGTCAAGCTATCTTTAAGGGTATTTGATCTTCCTCATTTTTGTCCACACTGTTTTCATCACTTCTTCCAGGTTCTTCTACATGGATCTCATTGGGTTTTTCAATGTCAATCTCTCTCCATTCTTCTTTAGCACTTTGAGCGTCAATGCTCATCTCGTTTTCCGATTGTTCACTTCGTTCAAGATCAATTATTTCATCCTCATGTGTATGTCTGCGTCCCAAATATTTTTCAAACATGTTCTCGTTAAATGTATGATCCACAGTTTTCAATTGATCTATGGCTTTGTTGATTTTGTCCGTCAAGTCTACAAGACGTCTTCTCTTGGACTTGAGTATTTCGACCTTGAAATGATACTCGTCCATTGAAATGTATTCTAGATGAGGTGCCAACATTTTGCTGATCTGTTGAAGAGAGGTAGTTATATCCCGAAATGAAATGTTTCATTCCCTTTATTCTTTCTACCTTACATAGACATCATGAGTATCAGGAAAACTGATCTTTGAACTCTGAATAGACTTCAATGAAATTATAGGTATAATTATGGGGGCATGGAATATTGTTTCAAGACAAATAGATGTAGTACTGTAAAAACAGTGGGTCCTACTCACTTACGGATTGGACTAAGTAACTCAGGTTATCTTTTTTCAGTTCCAGAGTTATGAGGTTTTGACATAGTAAAGTACAATTTACTTGTTGAATAGGTATGATTAATTGATTATGAATGCCTACGTTATAACTTCATAGTAAACTTCTTCACCAACAGCAAGCAATGCAAGTATCTGAAATCTGAACCCTGAATACAACTCCCACTTATCATAGGTATAGATGGTAGAAGGGTATTATCTACTATCTAAGTATCTACTTCTACTAATCTACTTGCTTTCGCATCCTCCATATTTCAATCAGACCGTAGTACGAAAGTAATTGTTCCCCTATCTCCTAGTCAACTCGTCCTGCATAATAAATTATGCAATCTCCAAATCTCCATATTGCACCTCTTATCTCAACCTAATAACGTAACTCCAATTAGAAAGCCTCCACCTCCTTGGGAACACCGCAGACTGCCCATTTGTACGTAATTGTATGTAGATTGATATGTAGATTCATTATGTAAGTACTTACATTTGAACTAATAATGTGAGGTTACATAGACAGGCCTGCTGTTAGGGTAAAGCTAGGGAAAACAGGGCTGGTATTAGGAGAAATAGGGCTGGGGCTGATGATAGAGGAAAGCTAGGGGAATGGAGAAAGTATAGGGGAACAGGGCTGGTTTTAAGAACTTTTGAGCCCCTCACATAATAGTTTGGTTTTCTGGCATTAACAGAAATGTCATCCCTGTGGAAGTATATTTCTTGCCTCTTCCTTTATTTCTAACTAACCCTTTATTTCTATTTCTGTCTGCCTCCTACTCCCAATCTTCTTCTCCTTGTTCTCCTCCTTCTCTTACTCCTCCTAGCAATCCTAGGTCTTTGTTCTTTTTATACCTTCTATTCCTGTTTATCCTCCTCTTCTCACTTCTTATTCTCCTCCATGTATTTATTCTTTTGCTCCCCCTTCCCCATCAGCCATGTCTTTCTACCAACTCTTCCTTTCCTCATTCTTCCTCCTCCTCTTTCTCTTCCTCTTCCTTCTTCTTCTTATTCTTCTCCAGCCCCTTCTATCCTCATTCGTATCTCCTCTTCCCTCTCTTCTTTTACCCCCTTCTCTTCCTCCTCTTTCTTCCCCTCCTGGCAATAACTTTCTATCAAACTCTTTCCTCTCTCCTCACTTCTAAACTTCTATCCCTTATCCTCCTCTTCTCACTTCTTCTCCTCCTTGTATTTATTCTTTTGCTCCTCCTTCCCCAGCCATGCCTTTCTACCAACTCTTCCTTTCCTCATTCCTAACTCTTCTTCCACTTCCTGTTCCTCCTCCTCCTCCTCCTCTTTCTCTTCCTCTTCCTTCTTCTTCTTATTCTTCTCCAGCCCTTTCTATCCTCATTCGTATCTCCTCTTCCCTCTCTTCTCTTCCTCCTCCTTCTTCCCCTCCTGGCAATAACTTTCTATCAAACTCTTTCCTCTCTCCTCACTTCTAAACTTCTATCCCTCAGCTTTCCACTAGATTGGGCAAGCACAATACACGCACACACACACATTAAAACACAATGTCTTCATATATTTCTAAATGTATTCATCAAAACATAACATAGGGAGAGAGAAAAAATAATAAACCTTCCTCATAACATATGTTGTACGGGGTGGAATACAGGTGGACATATGGTGTACAGGAGATATGAAACTATGCACGCTATTAGGCAGTACTATGTTGCCCAATAAGAAAACAAATAAATATTTGTTGGAGTTAGAAACCAATCCTACAAATAATACAAATGATATTAAGTAATGCAAATGGCACAAATGTCTCTCCTTTGACAACCGTTGTTGTGGCTGGGATTCGATCATGTGAGTTGGAACTGTGGATAACATGTGGACATGTGGTGTACAGGAGATATGAAACTATGCACGCTATTAGGCAGTACTATGTTGCCCAATAAGAAATAATTTATTTGTTGGAATTGGAAACTAATCCTACAAATAATACAAATGATATTAAGTAATGCAAATGGCACAAATGTCTCTCCTTTGACAACCGTTGTTGTGGCTGGGATTCGAACCACAGTATCCTCGGTTTTGAAACCAACGCAACGATTCGAGCACCTGCACCACTAGAGGAGTGTTAGATGTAAACTGTGGAAGTCAGTTGCAAGAAGGTCCTAACTATATAGAGTTGTGATCCCACATAACTGTCAAAAACACGTTGAATGCTCGCAGTTTCCAACGGCGTTCTCAAATATGAGAGGCCCACACTGTATAAACATCCAAGAATGGAGGAGGCGGAGAAAGAGAGAGAGAGAGAGAAAGAGGAGGAGGAGGAGGAGGAGGAGGAGGAGGAGGAGGAGGAGGGAGGGAAGGAGAGGGAGGAACCAACCCAACGATTCGAGCACCTGCACCACTAGAGGAGTGTTAGATGTAAACTGTGGAAGTCAGTTGCAAGAAGGTCGCTTAACCTAAATTAAAACTAGAGTTGTGATCCCACATAACTGTCAAAAACACGTTGAATGCTCGCAGTTTCCAACGGTGTTCTCAAATATGACATGTCCACCCTGTATACACATCCGAGAATGGAGGAGGCGGAGAAAGAGAGAGAGAGGAGAAGGAAGAGAAAGAGGAGGAGGAGGAGGAAGGGAAGAGTTTGAGGGAGAGACTGTCCTTTGTGTCGGAAAGGCTTTCGGGTTTATAAAATATATTCTGCGTTACACAATGCTGATTTCCTCGTAATTTCCTCAGTGGCCCATGCGAAATACGTACATCCCATGTATGTACCTATAATATGTAGGTACATAGAATCTACCTTTACCCAAGTATACAATACATATAGGTACAACGGAATAGGAGTATGATGATTGTTTTTTATACAACCTACCTCTGGAAAACCAATTTTTAATTCAAATATGTACCTGAAAATTTACCCTCCATACGTATACTTATCCATACTCCATAAACCTAACCATATCAATATCCATACTCCATACCCATATTAGCCATAGAACATTCTGTCCATATACATACGTTCTATATGGGCGCCACAAACTTTGTTCTTTTGCTTTAGATTCTATTCTCCTTTTTTCCTTACTTAATTTTCAAACTATGTATAATATTCATTGTGATGGAAAAGTCGGGAAAAATAACAAAGAAAACCTAAACTTCCTCTCTCTCTCTCACTCTCTCTCTCTCTCACTCTCTCTTCCTCTCTCTCTCTTCCTCCCCCTCTCTCTCTCCCTCTCTCCCTCTTATTTCTCCTTCGCCCTATGACTCTGTCTCACTCTCCCAACCAGGCATTCTTTTTTTTATCTCTCTCGTTCTCTCCCCCTTCCTAACTTCCTCTCTCTCTCTCTCTCTCTCTCTCTCTCTCTCTCTCTCTCTCTCTCGCTCTCGCTCTCCCTCTCCCTCCCTCCATTTCTCCGTTTCTTTCTTCTGCTTATGAAGAAGAACCTCTAACCCACCCTTATACTACTGGGGTGGGGGTAAGGGCGGGGGGGGGAGGGGTATTACCATTTCTGCTCCACTGAGGCGCATTCATGGGCCCCCTGTTACCGCTACCACCCACCACCCATCCATCTTACCCCCCCTCCCCCATCTTACCACCCTCCATCTACCCACCCACGTGATTTATACGTCTTGTACAATCTACTGATTTTTACACGCTGGTTTGTTCCTGACTTCTGTAACCGAAACCTGGAGGTAAAGGTATAATGAGCTTTATGAAGGCTCGTATTTTAGTCATTAAGAAAATAATGAAGAATGGGAGAAAGTTGGTTGAGTGGAAAAGCGCACAGTGTGTGAATCCTGTCATCAAATCCTTTAAAAAAAGAGTCCCCAGTGTGATTAACTTTGTGATTATGATTACATAACTAACTATGTGATTACAACATAGACAGTTATTGGTATGGTCTCAAACTCTCAATCATTGGGCTTGTGTAAATTAGACTTCTTGATCTGGGATGAAAAAACATCGCACTTCGCAAGAATTTTAGCGTTAAGTTACAAAAGAAGGCAGATCTTTAAAAACATTGCATATAACCATTATAATAGTTGTTGTTGTTGTGACGTCACAATTTTGCTGCATCTGAAGTGGAAGTGCAAACTTGTACAGTTAATTTCAGGGACGTAGCCCATCCCTTGGATGGAAAATAACGAAGAATGGAAGAAAGTTGGTTGAGTGGAAAAGCGCACAGTGCGTGAATCCTGTCATCAAATCCTTTATTATGATTACATAAATAACTATGTGATTACAACATAGACAGTTATTGGTATGGTCTCAAACTCTCAATCATTTTGCTTGTGTAAATTAGACTTCTTGATCTGGGATGAAAAAAACATCGCACTTCGCAAGAATTTTAGCGTTAAATTACAAAAGAAGGCAGATCTTTAAAAACATTGCATATAACCATTATAATAGTTGTTGTGACGTCACAATTTTGCTGCATCTGAAGTGGAAGTGCAAACTTGTACAGTTAATTTCAGGGACGTAGCCCATCCCTTGGATATTTTGGCGCGGAATCAAAAGTCTGGATATACTGGGTGTAGATACGTGTACGTAACGTCATTACCTGTACATTTGGTGTAGCGTCACCTCCATTACGCCATCCAGTAGAGAAATTTGTTTCGACAAATAAAGTTTCCACTTTGCGGCTCCCAGACAATGGAGGCAAAAATTAAATCGGATAGGTGGGGGCAAAAATAGGGTAGGTAGGGGGCAAAAATGAAATATTACTATCGGGATGACTGGAGGGAGAGGTTAGTCAAGATAACAAACAGGTTATGCGGCGGGGTTAACAGGAGGAGGGGATTTTACATTCATAGAGAAATACAAATTTGCTAGCGCGTTGCATATCGCCGTGTGAAGGGGCTGAGGGAAACTACACTCACAAAAAAAAAAAAAAAATGGAGGCAGAACGACTTTAGAATATTTTCAATAACAATTTTCCCATTTTAAAGAGGAGCCAAGTGGAAAAGCAAAGAGAGTATATGTACATTGAAGACAACTTGAGCTTTTAGGAGTAATTCGTACCAGAAAAAGGTTAAAAAATGTTTTCAAAATATTCAGAAAAAGCTGTCTGAGCTGAGTACAAAGGACACCTAGGTAATCTGAGTAAAGGGATGGCAATGCAAACTGTTCTGAATTTTTTAAAGCAAAGAGAGTACATACATTGAAGACAACTTGAGCTTTTAGGAGTAGTTCGTACCAGAAAAAGGTTAAAAAATGTTTTCAAAACATTCAGAAAAAGCTGTCTGAGCTGAGTACAAAGGACACCTAGGTAATCTGAGTAAAGGGATGGCAATGCAAACTGTTCTGAATTTTTTGTATTAGAGTATAGATGGCGTAGCCTAGCCTGGGAGCGAGAAACGAGCTGATAAGCTGAAAATAAAGCGGTAGAATAATACATTGGAACATTGGCGTTGAAAATCCGCTGTGGAACCCGTAAATTTCTGGAACACAAAATTAGTTTGCTTTGGTGAAACAGATTAGCTTGCCTTAGTCACATATGTAAGTAAATGTGTCCTCGAACTCAAAAGCGGACCAAAGATTTTATCGTTAGGACTTAATAAAAATATTCTTTTCTTGGTAACTCGGAAGTATTTAGGAGTAGTAAGTACATAAGTTTGGTAGTCAACTAGTCAATGAAAACGATCCCTTTATATTGCCTGACAATCTGTCCTTTTCAATTTTATGTAACTATCTATTGAGAAATTTACGAAGAAATTTGTTTTGTAATTATTAAGTTATTTATTTTCATGTTCTCCTAGAAACATCGTTCATTTGTCATAATCACAATAATTTTAAACTATTCAATCTCCACATCTTAGTTAATATTATTGAATAGTGGATTAACTAGCCTCTGATGGGTTCGATTAGTCCCTGATGAATTTTATTCTGAACAGATATAAGTATATAAGGTTCGTTCTCGAAACGGATAGGTAGGAAGATTAAGGATAGGATAAGAGAAAGCCAGTTCCTATCGTATCCTCATTCTTTCTGGAATTTCGGAACGATAAGGTCTTAGCAGTAACAGTTCCCTCTATCAAACTCCTGGAAAAAAAGTCTGAGGGAATTTTGGTGCTTGTAGTCATACAACAAGACACCATAATTATTATGATGGCCCCAAACCTGTTCCCTCTGTCGCCATAACTTTTTGGCCCCAAATACACAAGTACCTAAAACCTATAATAAATTATTTGCATTTGCTATATTTTCATTTGATCATTGTAGGAACTTACCTAACGTTTCTTCGTCTTCTTTGGGTTCCAGGTGCTGGAGATGTGTACAGATTCTCTGGAAATGAAACACACACAGATCATTTCAAGTTGGTCCTACTGGATGGCAACTCTATCCTCATCGGAGGAAGGTAAGTGATGAAGCGTTGCTTTGACAACATTAAAATACCTAGTTGAATTAGGTTGATCATCACAATTTATTTTCTTTGACACAGAGGACAACAGGTCCTTTGCGCCAATTTCATTCTTTTTCTTTTTCACAAATTACTTTTTCAGCTCCAGTGGCGTAGCGTGTATGTATGACGTGTATGGCGGCCATACAACTCAAAAGTTCACTTTAGTGCCCTTAAATATTATATTAATGGCATGTGCTGTGATGGGATTTGGTAGACCTGTGCATGAGCGCTACACGCCCTACACTTGAATTTAGACCACGCTACGCCACTGTTCAGCTCATAAAAATGAAAAGGACTTCTCAACACTACAAGTCACTCCTGCCCACGCCAAGTGGGAATTACCTACCTACCAACCTAATACATAATATACTTACCCATACCAGCAGATTATGCTGAGATTGAGATATAAAGGTACGAGTACCACTGAACGGACTGAAAGCTTTCTGCCTTGACCCTTATAACAACTTTGTTACCGGGAACTATGCTCAATGAAGAATATAAATAGGTATACACCCACCCATTCCTTATAGCTTATACCTATCTATCTACCCACTTTCCCATTACCATAAAACATACCTACCTACATATCTGATAATACTATTAGCTATGAATCTAATATAACCCTCTTGCGTGCCGATCATCAAATTTCAAAATAGATTTCACGACGAAAAAAAAAAAAAAGACGGAAGAAAGTTTTGGGGTTTTTTGTCGTGAAAAATAAGTTCAGATGGTTATGAATGATGTCAGAAAACGCCAGTCTTCATTTCGGAGGGATTTTTTTGTTGTGATGAAGGTTGGATTTTTCCTTTTGTTTCGTGGGAGTTGGAGGGAATTAACAAACGAGACGGGTGGAGTCTTCCGTTTAAAGGGATTTTTTGTTGTGATGAGGAGGGATTTTTCCTTTTGTTTCGTGGGTGTTGATATCAGCATGCTGGAGTAAAGCCTGCCTTGTAAGCGCCAGCCTCTGAATTGTGTTAATAAAGATGTTTGAAAGTAATAAACGCGAAGTGGCCATTAAAATTCAAATGCTTTATTTGAAATTTCAGAAAATCACGTCAGCTTCAGATTATGAGTGGGGTCAGGAGTGCAGTATCTACAGTCTAACCCTGTATGTATAGTATTTTGATACACCTTGTATAGTGTGTGATGCATCCGTAACAATATCTTGACTATTGTGTTAATAAAGATGTTTGAAAGTAATAAACGCGAAGTGGCCATTAAAATTCAAATGCTTTATTTGAAATTTCAGACGTCAGCTTCAGATTATGAGTGGGGCCAGGAGTGCAGTATCTACAGTCTAACCCTGTATGTATAGTATTTTGATACACCTTGTATAGTGTGTGATGCATCCGTAACAATATCTTCCACTCCGTTCCGGACAATAGAGTTTTACGAGGGCTTTTTAGTACTCGCAACGCCGGAGCTCGGAAAAACCGTCATCCCTCCTTTGTGCTTATAAATTGATCTCACTAAAAGCTTGTCTAAATGGTGGTGCTTAATGTGAATTTCTTGGGTAAAGCACGCCGCGTTAAGCGCTATCAACCGCCCGGGTCCAAGGGTCGGGATATATCGTTCTTTGTTTTATAAGTTTCAAAGGAAATCTGGTTTGTTTGTCAGATAATTGATGGCAGAAAAAGGTTTCAGCTGTTTCAGTATTTTTTGAGTCATTAGTGAAAAAGGACCAAATTTTCCAGAAAAGAATAATGGATAAAATTGCTTTCACCCCTAGCAGTTTAGCGTCACCAAATACGGAAAATGTGAGAAAGCCAAATACATAATACCTATAGTTTGTTAGAAACATTAAATTTGACTTAATAATTATGTTCTTGTCCAAATCCAATTTTTCGTCTTTTGTTTACATCACGTGATGGTTGTATTTGGTACGTAGTTTGGGAGAGCAGAAATAAAATTTCAACTCGAAGTTCCATTTCCCGTTATTGCAGGGAATAAAGTGGATTTTATTGCAATAATAACAATTATTATTAGTGATGGTGATAAAATTAATCTTTTATCACATTCGATATTTCGATTACTGTCGTAAACATGAAAGAACAAAAGAAATCGAGATATTTGACTCTTGAAAATGTTGGATAGTATATTATTTGATGGTACCTACCTAATATGTTTTCAAATCAATAACAACAAACTTGGTGAAGATTTTTATGTTTTCAAACGATTCAGACGGTAATCATTTAATTTCGGACTTGGTCATAATCATGACCATTTATGTATGTGTATGGAATGATGTAGAACTTTGTCAAAAATTTCACGTATGTATTAGGCAGGGATGAAAAAACGTTGATCAACAAAAGACCAAGTTGACTCGGTGTCCTAAAATCAAGTAAAAAATGTATTTCGTTTGATGTGGAGAAAAATTAGGCTTAGAACACCTGACAACATCTTCTTTACTTTACTGATCTAAACTTCCCATTGAAAAGTTAAAGTTGAAGATTTCTCCCAAGCCACGTGAAGGGCATTCAGGCAATCGCACCAGAGAGGGAACGGAAGAAAGAAAGCAGTGAAAATTGAAAGCTCATATCTCCAACTCAAAGCACACGCTACAAAGATGTCTAAATGTGAAAGCAACGACCTTTGTCCTTCTCCCACTTAATGTGAATTTCTTGGGTAAAGCACGCGGCGTTAAGCGCTATCAACCGCCCGGGTCCAAGGGTCGGGATATATCGTTCTTTGTTTTATAAGTTTTAAAGGAAATCTGGTTTGTTTGTCAGATAATTGATGGCAGAAAAAGGTTTCAGTATTTTTTGAGTCATTAGTGAAAAAAGACCAAATTTTCCAGAAAAGAAGAATGGATAAAATTGCTTTCACCCCTATCAGTTTAGCGTCACCAAATACGGAAAATGTGAGAAAGCCAAATACATAATACCTATAGTAAATTAGATACATTAAATTTGATTAATAATTATGTTCCTGTCCAAATCCAATTTTTCGTCTTTTGTCACATGATGGTTGTATTTGGTTCGTAGTTTGGGAGAGCAGAGATGAAATTTCAAACTCGAAGTTCCATTCCCCGTTATTGCAGCGAATAAAGTGGATTTTATTGCAATAATAACAATTATTATTAGTGATGGTAATAAAATTAATCTTTTATCACATTCGATATTTCGATTACTGTCGTAAACATGAAAGAACAAAAGAAATCGAGATATTTGACTCTTGAAAATGTCGGATAGTATTATTTGATCGTACCTACCTAATATGTTTTCAAATCAATAACAACAAACTTGGTGAAGATTTTCATGTTTTCAAACGATTCAGACGGTAATCATTAAATCTCGGACTTGGTCATAATCATGACCATTTATGTGTATGGAATGATGTAGAACTTTGTCAAAAATTTCACGTATGTGTTAGGCAGGGATGAAAAAACGTTGATCAACAAAAGACCAAGTTGACTCGGTGTCCTAAAAACAAGACCTACGTATTTCGTTTGATGTGGAGAAATTAGGCTTAGAAAACCTGACAACATCTTCTTTACTTTATTGATGTAAAATTCCCATTGAAAAGTTAAAGTTGAAGATTTCTCCCAAGCCACGTGAAGGGCATTCAGGCAATCGCATCAGAGAGGGAACGGAAGAAAGAAAGAAGTGAAAATTGAAAGCTCATATCTCCAACTCAAAGCACACGCTACAAAGATGTCTAAATGTGAAAGCAACGACCTTTGTCCTTCTCCCCTCCCATCCAGTTACTATCCAAGTCAAAAGTTTCTTCATTATAGATTAGAAACACAAGGAGAAGAGCTTTTCTTCATAATTGAAAAAATCCCCACCACATCAAGATAAGATGAAGTTTTTCTCAGAAGGAATAGAGTGGGTGGGGGGGTTGTTATGTCATAGAATTTATGACGATGGGGTGGTTTGCGTCCTTATGAACCGCCCGTCCTATGTGACAAAAAGAAAATATACTCCAAGATAAAAATATGAAAAAGAGGAAATTTCCTTTCCCTCTCCCCTGGCCCCCCAAGTCTCAGGAGGCCCATAAAATGCCGACTCTTACATATTATAGTGCTTTCCCGGCCCTTTTCTTTCTTCTTTAATTGATCAAAAAAAACTGGCACAACGTGTTGGTTTATTTATGTCGTGGGCTCCGGCCAAATGTTCAAGCTAAGAGTCTGAAGAAATCGTGCATGGGCGCAGGTCCGGTTGCAACCCGGCGAGCGGCGCGGATTTTATCCTAAACAGATAAGAGGCTCGTTCTCGGAACGGCTGGCTTTCTCCTATCGTTCTTTCTCTCTTCGCTTTCGGGACGATAACCGTAGCAGTTACAGTTCCCTCTATCAAACCTCTTGAAGAAAAAGAGTTGTCTTCTCTACACTTCTGGCGTCCTGTCTCAAACTTTTGACGTCGTCCTCCATATTGCTGTCAGTTTTCTCATTATTTCTACAAGGTATTAGCAGTTACAGTTCCCTCTATTAAACCTCTTGAAGAAAAAGAGTCTTCTCTACACTTCTGGCGTCCTGTCTCAAACTTTTGACGTCGTCCTCCATATTGCTGTCAGTTTTCTCATTATTTCTACAAGGTAGGTGGAAGTGGGGAACGCCAAGTACTGTACTATAAGCCATAAGGTATATTATAAGCCATAAGGTATACTATAAGCCATAAGGTATATTCGCACGGAATTTATCAAATGTAATGGCCTGTTTGGTCTACTCTAGTACCTAATGTGTTTCTTTTATTATTATTGTAATATTTATTTTCCTGAGAGATATTATGTTCTTTTTTTTTCTCTCCTCCTTCTTCTTCTCTTCTTTCTCTTTCTCTCTCTCTCTCTCTTCCTCTCTCTCTCACTCTCTCTCTTGAACTTTCCCATGAGCCTTAATTTTCGGTAGGTAGTTTCAAGACTTTTTCAATATCCATTTACTAGATATTATAGTACATATCATACGGACTACATCCAGGGACCAACAATTTTATCGACACCTAAAAGGAAAACTTGAACTTGGAAACGTGGGCCGATGTCTGACACGTTCTCTACCCTTCAACCCCCTACAAATATTGTTCAGTGAGCTACACTATTCACTTCATTAAGAAACATTAAAACGTGTCTTCCTCATTTTTGAATTCAATAGAACGAACTGAAACAAGTGCAGAGATAAGATAATTGCAAATTGAAAGTGGAACTTTCAAACTACCAGTAGATGAAACTCTCTTCCTCTCTCTCTTGAACTTTCCCATGAGCCTTAATTTTCGGTAGGTAGTTTCAAAACTTTTTCAACATCCATTTACTTACCTAGATATTATAGTATACATATCATACGGACTACATCCAGGGACCAACGATTTTATCGACACCTAAAAGGAAAACTTGAACTTGGAAACGTGGGCCGATGTCTGACACGTTCTCTACCATTCAACCCCCGTACAAATATTGTTCAGTGAGCTACACTATTCACTTCATTGAGAAACATTAAAACGTGTCTTCCTCAATTTATAATTCAATAGAACGAACTGAAACAAGTGCAGAGATAAGATAATTGCAAATTGAAAGTGGAACTTTCAAACTACCAGTAGATGAAACTTTGAAGAAGAAAAAAACTGTTTCTTTTTCTTTTGCTTCTTGAAACCCAAGTTTCTTTTTTTGCATAATTAAACAGAGATACTTTTCGAATTTTTCATGAAACAGAAAACTCCAAAAAATCAAATAGAGGCCCCCTCCCCAGCCCTTCGGGTCTAGCAACCGTGTATCTCTTGGTGGAAAGTAAAGTTGCTACTCCTTTGTACGCAGAGGAGGAAAATTGCTCCTCACAAAGACTTGCTGTTTTTCATGAAACAGAAAACTCCAAAAAATCAAATAGAGGCCCCCTCCCCGGCCCTTCGGTTCTAGCAACCGTGTATCTCTTGGTGGAAAGTAAAGTTGCTACTCCTTTGTACGCAGAGGAGGAAAATTGCTCCTCACAAAGACTTGCTGGTAGTATAAACAGAGATTTTTCCTCATCTGAAAAGAACTTTCACAATGCCTCTGCTCTGAACTTTGGGAAGTTTTTAATTAAGATTGAAGATTTAAAATTCAAAGGCTGCCTAGGCTGGCAGAGGAGGAGGAGGAGGAGGAGGAGAAAGAGAAAAACTTGTATTGATAACGTCTGTGAAGGAGAAGGAGGAAGGGGAATGGGGAGGAGGAGGAGGGAGGGAGTAATTAGGCTTTTAATTAATAATCAACGCTCCCCTGGGGGTCATAACTCACCCAACGTGTCATCAAATTAAAGAGAAAAACTTGTATTGATAACGTCTGTGAAGGAGAAGGAGGAAGGGGAATGGGAAGGAGGAGGAGGGAGGGAGTAATTAGGCTTTTAATTAATAATCAACGCTCCCCTGGGGGTCATAACTCACCCAACGTGTCATCAAATTTCACGATTTACCGGTATTTTTTAAATCGATTATTTATCTCGGGATCTAGAAGTCGTAGAAGAAATGAAGAAAAAGAAAAATTCTGTTGGTCCTCATTTTTCCTGCTATATTATGACTTTGAAACATCACCCCGCTTATCCAGATTCCCCAAACAGACAGGTTCGACTCTACACATAACTGATTCTTAGTATAAAATTCCCTGCCTTGGCTGGGATGAACCCGCGCCCTCCTGTTTACCAGGAGAGCGTTTTACCACTACACCACCGGGACAGATACGTCTGGTATGCACCTAAATTAATCTGTTATTATTATTTATTTATTACCATCCACCCATCATGTCATCAATTAACAGGTAGGTAATAAATTCATAGTGGAAGTTGAGAGAAATTATTCTAAAATTCAATTTCACTCCAGGTGACAGAATACCTCATGAGTCTGAAGTGAAAACTTTCAAGTTTATTCACATTTCTTGACGAGAGAGAGAGAGAGAGAGAGAGAGAGAGAGAGAGAGAGAGAGAGAGAGAATGCACAGGAAAAGAGAGAAAGACATTTTGTAGAAAAAGAAAATAGAGGAGAGAAAGAGAGTGAGAGAGGAAAAAAAAGGTAAAAATTGATGAGGAGATACTTGAACTTTGAATTATCAGGCACTTCTTCAGGCCTTCAGACTATTCCATTTATTTCACTCTGTTTATCCCATTTCATTTCAATCAGACTGTTCCACTTATTTTAAATCGTTTGGCCTATATTAGGTTCATATTTCATAATTATAATTCTTAGATAATAATTTTTGATCCATTCCACAGAATTCCTTTAGTTAATTTAACTTTTCATCATATATATAAAAAATAACGTACCTGTAGAAAAATTTGGTGCTCTTGACGCATCCACTAACATTATTCCTCCTCCTCTTTACTCTCGGGTGGAATGAGCTCTTCCACCGAACCACAATCGACAGTGAAAGTAAATGTGGAAAAAAGAGCATTGTGTCTCTTTAGCTCTTCACAAGTTCACGCCCCCTGCTCCGCTGCTGTCTGTTTATCACCCCTGACGTGGATTTTATATATTCCTGAAATTTCAGAGCAATTATTATATTCAATGTTGATTTTCATTCCAACTTTTACTTTTTTTATATATTTTTGCCTGATATTTATTTTTGAGTACCTTATTGATATTTGAATGGAGAAGGGGAAGCGGTACTACCTGGCTTCGGGTATTGATTTTCACTGTGGAATATTAAACGGGCGCTACAGAGGCTGCACTAGGTATTTCACCGATTTTCACTTTCGGTGTAGGCCAGCCTAGTTCGCTTCGTTGGTAAAGCGTCTGCCTTGTAAGCGCTAGGCCGCGGGTTCGATTCCCTCCCGGGGCGGATTTTATCCTGACGGATAATGTTCTTTCTCGGAACGGCTGGCTTTCTCCTTCTCCTATTCGATTTCGGGAAGATAGGGCCTTAGAAGTTACAGTTTCCTCTATCAAACCTCTTTTTTTTAATTTTTACTTTGTATTATTAATATTTCGAGTGCTCTTGGCTTTTTTTGGCTTTCTCTTTCTCTCTTTTTCTTTCAAAACTTTTCATTATCTCTCTCCTGCATCAACTTCCTTTGTTTTGTCAGTCAACTGATACCATCTCTCTTTCTCTCTCCCTCTATCTTTCTCACCCCTTCCCCCCTCTCTTTCCCGCTCTCTTTCCTTCATAATTCTTCTTTTATTAAAAATTTCGAAGATAAATTTTCAATTTTTTTTCTCGTCATTTATTTTTCTATTATCTTTCTCTCTCTCTTCCCCTCTCTTCCCTCAGAATAATCTGAATACAGTCGAATCTGTCCAATGGAGCAGTTACAAATGGGTAAAAATTATAAATAAATGGTCAATTCCTATGTAAAAAGTTGGGAAAAATCCAAATCCGAGGTCAAAACTCCGAAAAAATCCTTCTATGGCTCTCTTCCCCTCTCTTTCTCTCTTCCTTTAATTCCCTCAGAATAATCTGAATACAGTCGAATCTGGCCAATGGAGCAGTTGCAAATGGGTAAAAATTATAAATAACTGGTCGATTCCTATGTAAAAAGTTGAGAAAAATCCACATCCGAAGTCAAAACTCTAAAAAAATAACTGTAAAAGGTCGAAAACTCAATTTTTATTTTCCGTTCTAATGAAAGAGTTCAAAAATGTGTGACGTCAGACTTTACGCAGTTGTTCGTTTCGTCCGCTAGGTAGCGGTAGTATGCAAGCACGCTTGCGAAGGAGCAGAAAGAAATGCGCAGAAACGTATGCGCACAAACGCATTCAGCCTCTGATGGGTTTGATTAGTCCCTGATGAATTTTATTCTGAACAGATATATAAGGTTCGTTCTCGAAACGGACAGGTAGGAAGAATAAGGATAGGATAAGAGAAAGCCAGTTCCTATCGTATCCTCATTTTTTCTGGAATTTCTGAACGATAAGGCCTTAGCAGTAACAGTTCCCTCTATCAAACTCCTGGAAAAAAGTCCGAGGGAATTTTGGTGATTGTAGTCATACAACAAGACACCATAATTATTATGATGGCCCAAACCTGTTCCCTCTGTCGCCATAACTTTTTGGCCCCAAATACATAAGTACCTAAAACCTATAATAAATTATTTGCATTTTCTATATTTTCATTTGATCATTGTAGGAACTTAATTAATTAATTATATTTATTTGTATTTTTATTTTACAATGGTCATTGTAGGAACTTACCTAACGTTTCTTCGTCTTCTTTGTTGGGTTCCAGGTGCTGGAGATGTGTACAGATTCTCTGGAAATGAAACACACACAGATCATTTCAAGCTGGTCCTACTGGATGGCAACTCTATCCTTATTGGAGGAAGGTAAGTAATAAAGCGTTGCTTTGACAACATTAATATACCTAGTTGAATTAGGTTGATCATCACAATTTATTTTCTTTGACTAGAGGACAACAGGTCCTTTGCGCCAATTTTATTCTTTTTCTTTTTCACAAATTACTTTTTCAGCTCCAGTGGCGTATCGTGTATGTATGACGTGTATGGCGGCCATACAACTCAAAAGTTCAGTGCCCATAAATATTATATTAATGGCATGTACTGTGATGGGATTTGGTAGACCTGTGCATGAGCGCTACACGCCCTACACTTGAATTTAGACCACGCCACTGTTCAGCTCATAAAAATGAAAAGGACTTCTCAACACTACAAGTCACTCCTGCCCACGCCACGTGGGAATTACCTACCTACCAACCTATACATAATATACTTACCCATACCAGCAGATTATGAGATTGAGATATAAAGGTACGAGTACAACTGAACGGACTGAAAGTTTTCTGCCTTGACCCTTATAACAACTTTGTTACTGGGAACTATATGCTCAATGAAGAATATAAATAGGTATACACCCACCCATTGCTTATACCTATCTATCTACCTACCCACTTTCCCATTACTATAAAACATACCTACCTACATATCTGATAATAATATTAGCTATGAATCTAATAAAACCCTTTTGCGTGCCGAGGGAGAGAAAGAGAGAGGGGGGAAGGAGGAGGTGGGAGAGATGGGGAGGGAAATAGAGAGAGGGGAAGGGGGAGAGAGAGGGAGCGATAAGGGGAGGGAAAGGAAGAGGGGAGGGGAGGGGTATAATGTAAACTTAAGTGGAGCTCAGCTCTCATTCATCAACATCAAGATTATCAGAGTGAGATAAGAGATAGGGGTATAAGTATAGGGAGGGAGAGAGAGAGAAATAGGGAGAGAGTGGTAAGAGAGAGAGAGAGCGTGAATATTTTGCTTACATGATCTGCATGTGTGGGAGAGAGAAAGAGAAATTAGGACAACATTTTACGAAAATATTGAGAATTAAACCAGAAGCTTAAAAAAAAAATCCCATAGAAATAATGTTTAATAGGGTGGAAATCAGTTTGTAATTTTACTTCGGGCTTGAGAAAACTTTTTTCGACGCCATCTTGCTTTTATGAGAGTGTCTATCTACATACCCAACATAACTACCTACCTACATATTAGCTACCCTCTGACATAACTATACCTATATTTCACAACCAATTACATCAGGGCCGTTTCCAGGATTTTC
The DNA here is from genome assembly GCF_000475195.1 of Diaphorina citri. NCBI lineage: Eukaryota > Metazoa > Arthropoda > Insecta > Hemiptera > Psyllidae > Diaphorina > Diaphorina citri. The sequence goes on from NW_007379913.1 coordinate 18,576, forward strand.
CCGAGGGGGGTGGGGATGCTCCAAATTTTCAAAGTCTGGCCTACAGTACAGGAGAAAAATGAAGCTCAGGTTGCGAGGGGGGTGGCCGGGTCCCCTTGGCCCCAATTTTTCGGAGTCTGAAGTACAGTAAAGGAGAAGAATGGAGCTCGAGGGGGGGGGCCTCGACCCCCCCTAAATACAGCCCTGAATTACATACATTATCTACTTAACACAGTGGTTCTCAAACTTTTTTGCATGGCGCCCCCTTTGGGCATATTCTCATTTTTTCACGCCCCCCCCCCTTTGGTAAAAAATTCCTTTGGTTTCTCCTTTAACTGAACATGTTTAGATGACAAATGCCTTTCAAGACGATTAGGTCTCATGGCATCATTACTCAAAACTTCGTAACAAACAACACATTGAGGGAGTTCGACATCAGTCTTAATGAGAGAAGTAAACCCATACTTAATAGGTATAATCATCATTATACTTGCATTTCTTTGCTCAACTCATCTTGATCCACGATGATAGATTGCACACTGTTCACCCAAATTTGATATACATACAGGTACATATGATTACGCTGGACGTATCTCAAGATACTAGAGTTGGAGACTAAGTACCTGGTAGGTAATTTTGGTATAAATTTGATTTTTTTCGTCTTTTTCTTTATCTCTTACTTCCTTTTCTCTCTCACTTTTTTTCGATCAAAACGTTCTTTTTTGTGCCCTTTCTCTCTCTCTCACACTCTTATTTTTCTTTCCCTCTCTCTCTCTCTCTCTTATTTTTCCATATCTCTCTCTTTCTCCCTTCTCATTCTCCCTCTCACTCCAATATTTCTTGTGAGGTTGTCTCTCTTCGTCTTTTTCTTTATCTCTTACTTCCTTTTCTCTCTCATTTTTTTTCGATCAAAACGTTCTTTTTTGTGCCCTTTCTCTCTCTCTCTCTCTCACTCACTCTTATTTTTCTTTCTTTCTCTCTCTCTCTCTCTCTTATTTTTCCATATCTCTCTCTTTCTGCCTTCTCATTCTCCCTCTCACTCCAATATTTCTTGTGAGGTTGTAACAAACACACGGCTAATATATTTCTACCAAGAATTTCATATCTCCCTCCCTCTCTCTCTCTCTACACCTCTCTCTCTCTCTCTACCTCTCCCCCCCCCCCCCTTTAATTTAAGTATCTTCCTCTTCTCAGCACCCTTTTGTTTCGTCTATTACCTACATCCAATAGTACCTACTTATATCAATTACCTACATCCAACAGTACCTAACTATCATCAAGTTATTCGCCTGTTGCGTCCAACAGTCACTCCCCTGATGTACCTATCCTTCTACGTGATCGAAGTTCAACACAGCTGAGAAGCCAAAGTAGAGAAAGAAGAAAAGTTTGAGAACCTCTGACTTAACATATCTACCCACCCAGGGCCGTATTAAGTGGGACAAGGGGCCGTATTTAACCCCATAAGTATACCTACATACCTCCCTACTCACACACACCTAAATTACTTACCTACCAATCCACACATTTTATTTACTTTACCCTTCCTTCATACTCATGAACGAACCTTGGAAACACCTACTGCAAACAGTAATACCAAATTGGCTTTTAATTGTTGCATGGTAACTGCAGTTTTATATGCAACATCATTATAATACTCGTATAACTATTTTATGTTTTGTTGCTATAATTATGTACCTAGGTAGGTATTTATATTAGGATTCTAGTTTGAAAATATTAAATCAATATTATTATGTATGGGAATGACAGGGTGAGACAGAATCAGGCCTGTAAATTTCTATTCTATTTTAGTCCACAGTCAGTCAAGTAAAAAAATATTCTATTTTAGTCCAGGCAAAGAATTTTCAGTTTAATTATACAGTTGAATCAGTCTAATTTTGAGATTTTGGTAAATTGGAAACCTGGATAAACGGGGAAAAAATGCCCGTCCCTTGGATTCCCAATTAGACAAGTTCGACTGTATTCTAGTCCAGTCAAACTGTCGAAAATTCGAAAATATATGGCGTATTGCATAGCTCACATTGGGAGCTGACTGAGGGAGCAGTTTAATAACGCGAGTATCGCGCATTGCATATCTAAATATTCTGGATGCACATGACTGCATCTGACAGCTACTTACCTACTAATATATTTTTTTTCGCCTTTTCCCGTGTACAGACGGCGGGATCGACGTTTTTCACCAGCCTCTCAATCAGCCCTAACTAGGGTGATAGCTTTGGGTTGACATTTGGTTTTAGCTACAAATTTTACCAGTGGATGCCCTTCGCACTCAACCTTTGCTATTTCTTTAGCAAGGGAAATTCAAGCTGGTATCCTCCCTGTTTAACGTCCCCCAGCCAGACTCACACCTACCTACTTACCTACCAATCTACACACCTTATGTACTTCTCCTTCCTTCATATACTCATGAACGAGCATTTTCCTTGGTAGCACCTACTAGCCTACTACAAACAGTAATACCAAATTGGCTTTTAATTGTTGCATAATGGTAACTGCAGTTTTGTATGCAACATCATTATAATACTCGTATAACTATTTTATGTTTTGTTGCTATAATTATGTACGTAGGTAGGTATTTATATTAGGATTCTAGTTTGAAAATATTAAATCAATATTATTATGTATGGGAATGACAGGGTGAGACAGAATCAGGTTCCTATCTGTCAAGTTTAAAGTTATAAATGCTACGTTATTTTTGACATTTAAATCTCCTCATTTTCCCACAATTTTATGACGCCAATTTTTCATCGAGTTATCCATCCTGTAGATTTTCAGTTTTGTTATATTTTTTCTTTGGCTTTCGATGCTACGTTATTTTTGACATTTAAATCTCCTTATTTTCCCACAATTTTATGACGCCAATTTTTCATCGAGTTATCCATCCTGTAGATTTTCAGTTTTGTTATATTTTTTCTTTGGCTTTCTATAGGATAAGGCGCTAATATACAGTATATTCTGAAATTCAAAGGAAAGGCTTATTCCATTGAGATTTCCTATACATGTTAGGTTTTGTAAATTTGGGATTTGAACAGAAGGGAAGTGTTTTTCGCACTAACGAATTATTCGTTGTAGGGAGTTAATGTTCACCCTGTATATAAGTGTACAATGTACATAGTCTATAATTTTATTCTGTTCTATTTAAACACACATGTACGTAAAATGTCGCAAAAGAAAATGCTATTTCGAATTTTCAATTCGTGTTGTGTGTGTATTTCAGAGAGTTGAATAGGGGAGGGGGGTGCATTCAAATTACATTGTACTCTACACTTTGCAGTTTTGTTTTTGTCCACCAGGGTGTTTACTTTGCAGTCCCCGAATAAGAGTAAACACCTAAACAGTCCCTTACCCTTAGGCTATACTACCTATTCTTCTTTTTTGTAAGTAAACCTCTCAATCAGCCCTAGGGTAAATATGTACTTGAGGAGCTTTTGCGTAAAACGGTTTTTTGAATAGAACGTGGTGCGCCTGCGCTCTATCTTCCAGCGTTTGAACTGCAGTGATAACTTTTTTTCGATGAGTTACAGCGTTTTTTGTAAACAAACCTTTCAAGGATTTTGATGAAAAATTGAAAACTTTAAAGTTAAATATCTCAGTTTGATGATTTTCATTTATTGTCCTTTTTGCACCCAGCTCCTCAATTGTGATTGCATTTGGGCTGATTTTTTGTTCGAATTTTCAAGAGTGGATTCCCTTCGCTCAACCTATTGAGGAGCTGGGTGCAAAAAGGGAAATATGGATTTTTTGCCCTTTTTGCGTAAAACGGTTTTTTGAATAGAACGTGGTGCGCCTGCGCTCTATCTTCCAGCGTTTGAACTGCAGTGATAACTTTTTTTTCGATGAGTTACAGCGTTTTTTGTAAACTTACGTTTCAAGGATTTTGATGAAAAATTGAAAACTTTAAAGTTAAATATCTCAGTTTGATGATTTT
>NW_007379913.1:27500-28665 GCF_000475195.1 Diaphorina citri
TTGTGCTGATTCCTCCTCTTCTTCCTCCTCCTCCTCCTCCTCCTCCTCCTCTTCCCCTCTTCCTCTCTTCCTCTTTCTTCTCCTCCCCTTTCTCTATCTCTTTCCGAACACGATTTTACTTTCCTGCCTATACTTTATTGAAAAATTCTTATTCTCTGTCTCCCTCCCTCTCTCCCTTTTCATCTCTCTCTCTCTCTGGGGGAGAGGAGGAAAGGAGAAGGATGGAGGGAAAGAGAGAAAGAGGGGAGGGGGAATGGGTTAGGTAGCTACTGTATTTTTCATAAAAAGAGAAATGTGTTACTTCTAAGGTTTCAAACAGCAATTTCTTCTTTGCGAAGAGAAGAAGTTCGTCTGAAAAGAAATCCAAGAAGAAGGAGTGGAAGAACAAGAATGAGAAGAGGAGGAGAAGGAGCAGAAATAAGAAGAAGCAGAGGAAAAAGAAAGAGGAGGAGAAGGAGAAGAAAAAGACCAAAGAGAATATAAGGAACCACAGGAGGAAAAGGCTTGATAGATGGGACTATAATAATGGAGACCTGAGCATCCTGAAATCGAAGAGAGAAGAAGTACAGGATAAATCTGTTTAGGATAAAGTTCGCCTCGGGTGGGAATCGAACCCGCGATCTAGAGCTAACAAGGAAGGGGCTTCACCCAGTGTTGCCAGATGTACTGTAATTACCGTATTTGTACGGTAATTTGCTGTAAAAGTACGGTACTATGCAAACATGTACGACTTTATAAAGTGGCATACGGTAAAGTACGGTATTTTCAGCAAAATTGTACGGTAATCTCAGCTGACCAGTCTGGCAACACTGCCAGGGGGAGTAAAAGTGTACGGTATTTTCAAATTTTCTAGCAGTGTACGGTAATTCGGGAGGATCAATCTGGCAACACTGGCTCCACCTTCCATTCTAACTATAGGATTTCGGATGAATTCAACATTCCTGTAAGGCCTACATAAATTTGTAAGGTAACTTAACTTAGTTAAGACATACAATAAAATTCAAGTGAGATAGCTATCTATACATAGACATACTTGTAAAAAGAGCTGTTAGCCATTTTAGTACGGGCATTACAAGTTGAAAAGTGTACTCAAAATAAAACTTTTAGTAGGGGGGGGGGGGGGGAACCCTCTAAATTTTCCCTCCCCCCTTTTTGAAAATTTCTT
>NW_007379913.1:28784-35659 GCF_000475195.1 Diaphorina citri
CGTTCCCCCCCCCCCCCTGAATAGAAAACAAAATTACCAACACCATAAAAAGTTACCAAGTAAGAATATTTTAATCAAAAAAGTAGAAAAATCACCAAATTAAAATGTTTTACGGTAAAATGCCCCTCAACCTCAAAGGGATATAAGTGATGAGAAAAATAAATTGATCATATTAATCGCATTAAAATGTTGTATTTCATTTAACATCTAATTATTATCAGAATAATCGATTTCCCACATATCATAATGATGTTTATTTATTAGTAAAAATTTTATTTAAACACAAAACACCTAGATTTTAAACTTCACAAAATTCACTTAAAATAATAAAAAAAAAAATCACTTCACTAAACACCAAAATGAAAAATATTAATTTTCAATTGAACAAAATAAGGGAAACGGTTCTCCGTTGTTGCAGTTTTTACCGGTGTATGGCCAGTGTATTATTGTGGTGTATAACACTCGTCTCTTTTACACCTATAAACCCCCTATAAAAGATGCGATTCTCAAAATCTTTCTCCGAGTGAAAATTTTACCCGCGCTTTTACACCAGCATCTAAAACATCCAAGGATAACAAGCTCAAATTGTTTAAGGGGAAGTTTTCTCCTTGTGCTCTATTGCAGTGAATAGAACCTGTGTAAATCCAGAGCAGTCTTGTAACTGTGATGCCTCATTACCCAAGTGGCTATCCGATGAAGGTCATTTCAAAACACCAAACAGTCTGGGAATCACAGAGATGGTGTTTATACAACAGAAAGATCTTGTGGAGAAATCCATGGCCAGAATAACACTAGGACCATTGGAATGTGTTGAAACTAGTAAGTACCCAGCCTAGTTAGCTTGGTTGGTAGCGCGTCTGCCTTGGGGGGTTCGATTCCCGCCCGGGGCGGATTTTACTGATAAGGTTTGTTCTCGGAACGGCTGGCTTTCTCCTATCCTGTCTTTCTTCTCTCTTCATTTTCGGGACGATAAGACCTTACAGTTCCCTCTATCAACCTCTTTTTTTTAACTTTCACTACTAGCCAGTGCGAGGTATGTTTCAACAAAAAAACAAAATACTCTTTATTTATTTGCAATAATTAATAAATATACATAGATCCTCCTTTTTCTACTCTCCTTCTTCCCTCTTCTTCTTGTTCTTCTCTCTCTCTCTCTCTCTCCTTCTCCTCCCTTTTCTTCTCTTCTCTCTCCCTCTTATCACTCCTTCCCTCTCCTTTATCTTTTTCTCTTCCTCCCTCTATCCTCCCTTAGTCTCCCTGCCAGAGAAATGGAGAGCATTTTATCTGAGAAGCTGTGAGAATAAAAATTTCAATGATAATGTCTTATTTAGTCTCTTCTTGTGTTCTTTGAGGAACGAGGTTTTCCACTGTACACTGGATGGATTAATGGACGCCTCCATTAAATTTTGGAACAAATAAGGACAAAAATCTATGATCGAACCCACGCACTGCTGTTTACCAGACTACTACATCATCGAGCCTGGTTATCTGTCATATTAAATTCATATATCATTGAATAAGGAGGAAAAGGACAAGAAGAAGAGACAGAAGAAGAGGAGGAGGAGAAGGAGGAGGAGGAGGAGAAGGAGCAGGAGGAGAAGGAGGAGGAGAAGGAGGAGGAGAAGAAGGAGGAGGAGAAGAAGAAGGAGAAGAAGAAGGAGGAGGAGAAGGAGGAGGAGAAGGAGGAGGAGGGGAAGGAGGAGGAGGAGAAGTAGGAGGAGAAGGAGGAAAAGGAAGAGAAGGAGGAGGAGGAGAAGGAGGAGGAGAAGAAGAAGGAGGAGGAGAAGGAGGAGGAGAAGGAGGAGGAGGGGAAGGAGGAGGAGGAGGAGAAGTAGGAGGAGAAGGAGGAGGAAAAGGAAGAGAAGGAGGAGGAGGAGGAGAAGGAGGAGGGAAAGGAGGAGAAGTAGGAGGAGAAGGAAGAGAAGGAGGAGGAGAACGAGAAGGAGGAGGAGAACGAAGAGGAGGAGGAGAACGAAGAGGAGGAGGAGGAGAAGGAGGAGGAGAAGAAGAAGAGGGGAAACAGGAACAATGATAGAAAAATAGAATAATAGGAAGGACAGTTTTGTTCTGTTCTGAATAGCAATGAGTTAGAATTTAGAATAGAATAGGACACATTCGAATAGAATAGAATAGAATTCTATTTTATATTCATCAATAGAACAATCAACAGTCTTGTATCAAAGTATGAATATTTTCAATGACATAAATTTCCACCCCTTTGGAAAAACGCTTCATTTTAAAATTTTGCAAAAGTGCCTCTCTCTCTCTCCCCTCTTCTCTCTCTCTCGTACTCTCATTCAGTCATTACTTTCATCTTTTTTTTTACCTCAAGATTTTTTTAGTTCTTTTCTTTCTTTCAAATTTCCTCTAATGAGATTTAATGCTTCTAATCAGTGTCGGATGGCAAAATATCCTTTACGCTGATAAAGTGCACTCTGATTGAAAGAACGAAGTGAATTTGAAGTTTTTACCCCGTTTGCCTACTTGTCTGGTTGTTTAGTAAGAACTCTCTAAAGGTTTGTCCGCGCGATTTTGGTGAAATTTGGTACACATCTTCTGGTTAGAAGCATTAAATCTCATTCGAGAAAATTTGAAGATGTGTAGGTACCTACCAAATTTCACCGAAATTCCTCATTTGAATTTGGGACCGATTTTGAAAATCAATGAACCCGCGCGCTGAACTTTCCGCGCTTGGAGTGTTTCTTGGAACAGGTCCCAGGTTATATTTTTACTTTGAGTAAGAGATCCCCCCAACTCATCACTGGGTACTGCACTCTAATTATTATATTCCATGGGTTTCCCTCTTCTTAATTTCCTTGTGTATCTACCTATTTATATTTCATTTCCATTTTACCTACCTATATTTTTTGCTTTTTTTATTATTTTATTTCTACCTATTTCTCTGTTTTTCTTCTTCTTCTTCTTCTTTTTCTTCTCCTTATTCTTCCCCCCCTCCCCTCCATTCAAATAAGGAGGGGTGGGGGGGAGGGGGAGACACGGTTCCTTCCCGGCTTCTTTCTCTTGTATCTCTCTCCTCCTCCTTCTGTCTTTTTTTTCTCCCTCCCTCTATCCTCTTCTCTCTCTCTCCTCCTCCTCCTCCCTCCCTCTCGCCTCCATCTTTCTTCCCTCTCCCTCTTTCTTGTCTGTTCTTTCTCTTGTATCTAGCCTCATTTCGTCTCTATACATAATAATATGACGGAAAATTTCTTGGAATATTCATGCATCATCTCAATGTTCTGAATAAAATTTATCTTGTTGTATTCATAGTTTGTTTTACTCGATTTTCTTGTCGTGCGTTTTCAATTTCCACTGGGGTGGGCTTTTTTCATCCTCGTCTGATTGAAATAAATAATAATAATAAAAAAAAACAGTTGGGTGGAAAAGTTTACTAAGTGAGAATCCTGCTATTAAAAAAAAGTGCGAAATTTGGTTCTGGCGATAATACCCATTTTACGATTAGATGCCTTTCCTACCTCAACCCTCACTGTTTGGAGAAGGAAATTGTCTCCTCTTGATTTAAATTTTAAATGATCAAATCCCTTTTATGGTTCGTTATATTCTCCCTACTAACATAAAGTTTCTTATTTTTCTGTTCACAGAAATCTAGTTCATAACCTGAGTGTGTCAGATCTTTCAGAAAGACAGGTAAGTTATTATTATTCACCCTGTATCAGGGTTTGTGAATTACATGCTCTTCTGGTCACTTTGTGTGTTCTTACTTTTTTTTAGTACCTATATACCTACCTACCTACCTACCTACCTTGTTTGTATGTATTATTATGTTAAGGCGGTCTCTTCCTGATCCCTTATGTGCCGCGTTCATTGTAGTTTAGGACTATTGTACAATGCACATCCATAGGTATGTATTAGGAGAACGAAGGTACCTTGCCTAACATTTTTGTTATTATTATTTTAGATTTTGGGCTTTTCTATTACCTACATAATATTTTTATTTAGCTAGATATTTATTCACCATTAGAGGATTTCAAACTAGTTTGATCAAAACCAATATTATCAGGCATAGTAAAAAATAATATCTTCACAGTTGCCACAAAATTTATACCCCAAATTAAATTTCTACATCACGTAAGAAGGAGGAGGAGAAGATTTATTTTCATAGGAACAGATTTTTTATAGATTCAAAATTCACAAATTACCATCCCAGGGGTTCTCATAATGGGTATAAGGGGGAGAATAGAATAAGAATACTCTGCTAACATGTACGAGTATTGCCATAATGAGACTGAAAAGTCCCCTTACTTCCACAGTCTAAAAAAAACAAGGTCTTATGTATTTTTGAAATAAGGGGTTCACCTCTCTAAATTTGTTTAAAAAAAAAAATGAAATTTGAATCGAAATTTGAAAGCCTAATTCTCAATCAAAACGGATTGGAACGAAAAGCATAGCACATAGAGCATCGAGCATGTTAGAGGAAAACAACCATCAAACCGTATACATACATACATAGAACTGAGAGTAAAAAGCTCTATGCTCTTTGCTCTCCGATTCCTCTCTGTTTTGGACCTTAGGACCTTCTTATATAAAATCCCGTAGGAAAAAATCTGGTGTGAACATCACACGACTTTCTATTACATTAAACTTCTCAACTGTAAGTCGGACAGTTCTAAAAGTTTCACCATTCGATTCGGCGTGAAAAATCCCATGGGATCAACTATTCACATGCTTACTTGTTAATGGTTCACAAATAAAAGGGAAATTTGTTGACACAGGGGAGTATCGAACCCGAAACTTCTCAACTGTAAGTCAGAGAGTGCTAAAAGTAGCACCATTCGATACTCCCCGGTGTCAACAAATTTCCCGTTTATTTGTGAACCGATACCAAATAAGCAAGTGAATAGTTGATCCCATATGATTTTTCACGCGGAATCGAATGGTGAAACTTTTAGAACTGTCCGACTTAATGTAATAGAAAGTCGTGTGATGTTCACACCAGATTTTATTCGTCAACCGTTACCAAATAAGCAAGTGAATAGTTAATCCCATGTGATTTTTCACGCGGAATCGAATGATGCTACTTTTAGCACTCTCTGACTTACAGTTGAAAAGTTGCGGGTTCGATACTCCCCTGTGTCAACAAATTTCCCTTTTATTACATTTTTATTTTCTATTTCTTTTCAAATACCTACGTATTCTGCAAATGTAATAGAAAGTCGTGTGATGTTCACACCAGATTTTTAACATCGTACGTACGTTACGTACGTACGTTACGTACGTACGTTACGTACGTACGTTACGTACGTACGTTACGTACGTACGTTACGTACGTACGTTACGTACGTACGTTACGTACGTACGTTACGTACGTACGTTACGTACGTACGTTACGTACGTACGTTACGTACGTACGTTACGTACGTACGTTACGTACGTACGTTACGTACGTACGTTACGTACGTACGTTACGTACGTACGTTACGTACGTACGTTACGTACGTACGTAACGTACAGACCATGGGCTAAAAACCACTTTTTTGGAATCAGGGGACCCCAAAACGGATATTTCCACCCATTTCCCGATTTTGAAAATTTGGACCGATTGCAATACTTTCTCATTACCTTGTATAGGTTCCCTATACGTAAGGGTAATAGAAAGTAAAAAAAAGGTTATCAAAGGATCACAAGTTGGCAATCATTGACTGTTATGCCAGGACACATTGTATGTATATGTATATGTAATGAGAGGGAGAGAGAAAATTTCCACATGGATTAATTGTGAGATTGAAAATTAATTATCATATGGTGGCCAATATACATCCCTCTCTGTCCTCTCCCCTCTCACTCTCTCCTATTACTCTTTTTCTCTCTCACTCACTCACTCTCTTTGTCTTCTTTCTCACACTCTCTCAGTCCATCTCTTTCGTTTTCTCTTCGTTCTCCCTCTTTCTCTCACGTACTAACTCACTCTCTTTCAAAGAAGAAGAAGAAGAAGAAAAAGAAGAAGAAGAAGAAAATATTTGGGTCGTTTGCATTTTGAAAACATAAAACATGTATACGTATGTACCTACGACCTACGTACATAATGTACCTACATAATTATGCATGTTTAGGTATAGGGCAAACTGAATGGGACCAAAAAAATTTCCAAATGAGACTCTTTCAACTGTTATTCATCTCTCTCGCTCTCTCTCTCTCTCTCTCTCTCTCTCTCTCTCTCTCTCTCTCTACAAGGCAGATGCGCTATCCTCCTAGCTGACTAGGCTGGCTATAGTGTTCTTTATTTTTGGTAAGTTTTACCAGAAATATTTCTTTTTTTTTTTGATAACACCTCTCTGCCTTCTGGTAACACAAACTTGTCGCTGTTGACAACTTGTCAGCAACTTGTGAAGTTTTTTCCAAACTTTCAGACAGGGGATCAAAATTTCAATTTTATTATTTGCTAAAGTAGATGTAGGTACCTAAAATATAAATTTCATTTGAAAAATTGTAAACAAAATTTAATATCGAAATACATAGCATCAGGTACCTATCTATGTACATAAGTAGTTGACTGAATTTCATATATATAGGTACCTCACTCAGGAAAGGGCTTTTACGGAGCCCCCGAACTCCCGTGAAGGCGCAATAAAACACAAAACTAAACAGCAGAGTTCCTTTATGTAGTAAAAGATGCGGTTCACTTTCACCAAAAGTGGACAAGTCGATCTGCCGATTGAAAGTTATCGCGAACAGACACCAAAGGGAACTTGTGAAATTTCAGATAAAATGAAAGGAAACTTGTGAAATTAAAACCTGCAGCTACCCTACCTACCCCTCCGGTACTGTCTGACAGTCCGGAAGGCGTTGACTCCCTAATCAACTATCTGAAAGCTATTAAGCTGTACCACTTAATTTAATCCACCCGAGTCGGCGCGAAC
>NW_007379914.1:0-22530 GCF_000475195.1 Diaphorina citri
TTAGTGGAACCATATTACGAAAGGTGAACAGTTACTTTTTCTGGACATGCCAATATTGAGTTTGGGTAAAGCGTGAATGTGTACATCAAATGAGATAATTACATATCCTCAAATACACACAATTCAAGAAATATAGGTAGGTATGTATAGGAGTACAAAGTTGGTGTATTGGTTTGAGCGCTGGTATTCGGCTTTGAGACTATTGTGGCGCTCACAACAACACTCAACACAAATATAATCTTACATAGAAAACGCAGGTTCTCGTTTCTCCACAATTTCCTTCTCTGAAGTATAAATAACACTTCCAAATTCTTGGCCAGCACCTGAGAGCTATGTCTAACTGATGAGTTCAAATAACGAAACGCGTCTTAGGCTGCTGCTCCCAGGATGCAAGTACCTAATTACCTATAGTTTACGGTTAGAAACCCCAACCTGCTACATGCTACATTACAGCTACAAAAATAATGTATCAAGGACGTTCATTACACTAACTTGTCTCATGCTTGACCAGAAGGGGGAAGACAAAATCTCTGTGACCAATCACAGAACTCGGAGTTCAGAAGCCAAAAACAAGCTCTCTCTCTCTCTAGTCTCTCTCTCTCTCTCTCTCTCAGCTCTTCCTTTGGTACAACAATGATTGTATTAAAATCATCTCTCTATTTCTCTCTCTCTCTCCGTCTCTTTCTAACTATTTTCTGATTCAAGGTCGATTAAGAAGGAATAACTGTACTTTGAGATCATCTCAGTATGTGTGCAGTGGATCAGTGGGTAAAATGTACTCGTATAACAGTTATCATGGGTGTGAGATAGATCTGTGAGGTTTAGGCGTAAGGCGTACCCAAAATTGACAAGTTGGTCAAAAAAGTGGCACCTACATAAATAACATAAATAATTTCTAAACTGTTTAGAATAATTTTAATTTAGGTGCTACCTACCTACATATTTTTTAGAATACCTTTTAATTTTGCTTCAAAAGATGGGCACTTAACCTGTGTTTAGGTATTTTTATTATTGTAATTCTATTTTTTACCTAAAAAAACGATGGAGGAAACTGTAACTCCTGAGGTCTTATCGTCCTGAGATTAAAGAGAAAGGGGAGGACGGAATAGGAAGGAGAAAATCGTATAAAAATATAAATAAATAAACAAAGGTTTCATAGAGGGAACTACTGAGGACTTATAGTCCCGAAATCAAAGAAAGAGGACAAGAAACCTCGATTAGGAATCGGACGCGCTTGCAAGGCAGGCAAGCGACCTTCCAGGCTAACTATCGAAATATCGAAGTAGTCAAACATCTTAAACAACTATGATTTTTGACTGCTTCAAAAAGTGGTTGGGTGGAAGAGCTCATTTCTGAGAATCCTGCCACGTTACATAAAACAAAAAAAAAAAAAAAAAAAAAAAAAAAAAAAATAGTGAAAAATTTATTCGATTCAGGTGAAAATTGGTCTTGATTTCAAAGGCTGTTTTGAAAACACTTCTGAATACGTGCGGTGCCCTTTTGGTACCACTGAGTTGATAGGTGAATACAATTTTATACTCAAAGGTCCACGGTATCACATTGCCCGTAATGTAATGAATGTCTAATGTCTAATTCTTTGCAGATGGAAGACTCCCACTCGCTAATATTTTATCTGTAGATCTAGATTTCGAGATCTTCCATGATTATTTCTTTTTCTTCGCCTTTTCCCGATTTTATTTGGGATCGGCGTTACCCTCCTTTATCCTACATCTCCATACCTTCCTACCTATAACGTCTCCTATCTTCACCATCCTTCCCTCTTAAGTCTTTTTCAACCTTATCTCTCCACACTCCGACTCAATTTTGGTATTCATTATGTAGACTGTAGAGGTAGAGCTGCAATTGGCACATATTGTCATACCAGTAACTCAGGGGCAAATGAAACTCGCGGCGTTATATGCTCACATACAGAGTGACTGTAGGTACATTTTTAAAGCAGTCAAAGGGCGCTAAAAAATTTGCAGAACGAAGAATCTGTCAAAGTTTAGGCCCACCGCGCGCCGCGGGAGTGTAACCCTCTCTTTAGTGGGGCCGGTAAAAGACAGCGGCATGCGATTGCACAGATGATTACCCATCCCGACACCGGACACCAACTATGTCGGAGTGCGGACCAACTATACGGACCAACTAACTATGTCCGGACCAACTATATCCACCAACTATGTCCGAAAGCGTGCAGATTAGCTTAACTTTAATGGTCCATCGAGAACGGATGTATTAAATTTTCAATGCGTATATGTTGGATTGAGGTGGTGAAGCCTGATATGATCTTAGTAAAAAAAAAGAAGACGAAGAATAGGAAGAAGACGAAGAAGAAAAATAAAGCCTCATCAGCTACTAGCTTACACTCTGTAATCTCAGATATAGGAGGTCCACCATGAGCTTGCTTGGTTGGTAGCGCTCCGAGGTTTAAGTGTAGGGGTAAATAGCCCCAAAAGATGGGTTAAGCTTATACAAATCAGGATAGAACTCCATAGATGCTGTGTAAAAATTATCAAAAACCAGTCTAGTTAGCTTGGTTGGTAGCGCGTCTGCCCTGTAAGTGCTAGCTAGCTAGGCCGCGGGTTAGATTTAGCACCCGGCGCGGATTTTATCCTGAACGGATAATGTTCGTTCGCGGAGCGGCTGGCTTTCTCCTATCCTGTCTTCCTTTTCTCTTCGATTTCGGGACGACAAGACCTTTAGCAGATACAGTTTCCTCTATCAAATCTCTTGGGAGAAAAGTCAATCTTGTGTTTCGGGCTTTACCGTTTAAACTTCCATGAGCTTCAACAAAGTATTAATCATAGACTCCCAGCATATTTAGTCAAGACAAGATCTAGGGAGCGTCCGACTTCTAACTGTAATCGAACCCAAGTCCACGAGATGTAGGCTAGGTGCGATCAAAACCACCTTGTGCGTGCCGGTTAAGGTTAGGAAGAAAAGGAGGAAGTCAGGAAATTATGCCTCTCGCACGTTGAAAGCCGTGTGGCGCGACTATGCTTCTAATGTGTGACCTTAACGGTAATTCTTACACTCGTATTTATGAACAAGAATGATCGTTCTTAGATCAGTCTCAAGTCAAAATTGACCAATCAAATGCCTTGAGACTATGCTTGGCACGAACTTAAGAGCCAGCATTTTGTTCATAAATATGGGTGTTAGATTCGTATAAGCTAACCCATCCTTTGGGGCATTTGCCCCTACACCTTTTTTTTGTGGGCTTTTTGTGTATGGAGTTAAGCTGTAATAGTTGTAAGCATTGAAAAACATGATTGGTTTATCTAATTGTAGGGTAAGTGTACCATTTATTCGCCCACCTAAAAAACGTACCATTTATTGGCCCACCTGTACCATACGCCACTTAGGTCTGAACTGGACGAACTTTTTCAAGATCCAATTTCATCAAAAGAAAGGGCTTAAAGACTGCTAGCGAACCAGTGCTATTCAAAAATTAGATTTGTATTAGCTAACCCATCCTTTGGGGCATTTGCCCCTACACCTAAGCCTCCGGGGGGGCTTTTTGTGTATGGATTTAGGCTGTAATAGTTGTAAGCATTGACAAACATGATTGGTTTATCTAATTGTAGGGTAAGTGTACCATTTATTCACCCACCTAAAAAACGTACCATTTATTGGCCCACCTGTACCAGACGCCACATAAGTCTGAACTGGACGAACTTTTTCAAGATCCAATTTCATCAAAAGAAAGGGCTTAAAGACTGCTAGCGACCAGTGATTTCAAAATTGTAGTCATAAAACAAAAATTAGAAACAAATAAATGTGGGCAGGTGGGCCAATAAATGGTACATTTTTAGATGGGCGAATAAATGGTACACTTACCCTATGAAGGCAAAGTCTTTTCTGAAATTCTGAATTTTTCGTAACCCTGCGTCGCGTCGTCGATGTTGTAGTGGTCAAGACGCCCACCTGGAAAACAGGAGGGTGTGACTTCAATCTCAGCCAAAGTATGTACCTACGTACTTTTGCAATCTACTTTTAAGTTAGTATAAAATGATAATTTGACAACAATAATAGTACCTAGGTGGTATTTAGAATACAACTTCTTTACGTTGTCACTTTTTTTTCTGTAAGGCGCTTTAAATTGTCATTTTAATACCACAATCAGTGTGTCCCCATTTGTACCTGACCATTTTCAGAACGGTACTTTTGTAAGCTAGGTACCTTTAAGTTAGTATAAAATGATAATTTGACCACTATAATAGTACCTACATAGGTGGTATTTAGAATACAACTTCTTTACGTTATCACTTTTTTTTCTGTAAGGCGCTTTAAATTGTCATTTTAATACCACAATCAGTGTGTCCCCATTTGTACCTGACCATTTTCAGAACGAAGCCTCCGGGTGGGCTTTTTGTGTATGATATTAGGCTGTAATAGTTATAAGCATTGACAAACATGATTGGTTTATCTAATTGTATGAAGGTAAAGTCTTTTCTGAAATTCTGAATTTTTCGTAACCCTGCGTCGCGTCCTCGATATTGTAGTGGTCAAGACGCCCACCTGGAAAACAGGAGGGTGTGACTTCAATCTTAGCCAAAGTATGTACGTACTTTTGTAATCTACCTTTAAGTTAGTATAAAATGATAATTTGACCACAATAATAGTACCTACATAGGTGGTATTTAGAATACAACCTCTTTACGTTGTCACTTATTTTTTCTGTAAGGCGCTTTAAATTGTCATTTTAATACCACAATCAGTGTGTCCCCATTTGTACCTGACCATTTTCTGAACGTGATGAACGCACTTAGTATTCGATACATTGAGATCCAGATACATTTCTCCGTGTAGTATTGAGCCAAGAATGACTAATCACGCTAACTGTACCCACAATAGCACTTTACATTTTGTACCACCATGCCTATCGGTGATTGTTCCGAACAATTGAATTACTGGCGAAAAAAATCTCTGAAAAGGTCAAAGGTTAGTAGATCCGACTTTGTTGTGAGCTGAACAGTATCTGTCTACATACCTTGAATTGTTGAGAGCGCCTTTTGAAGAAGTTTGATAGAAGGAATTGTAACAACGGAGGTCTTATCGTCCCGAAAACGAAGAGAGAAGGAAGACAGGATAGAAAAAAGTCAGCTTTTCCGAGACAGACCATAATTTTATGTTCTGTTTCTGATAAAGCTTGCCCCTGGCGGAAATTGAACCCGCGACCTAGAGCTTAGAAAGCAGACGCGCTCTCATCCTAGCTATGCAGGCGAGGTTTCCTTTTGAAGTAAAGAATTTCATGTCCGAGTCCGAACTTGAAGAACAAAAGTTTTCGCACACATATTGGTGAGCGTGAACAAGACAAAGAGACCTATTGATCTGCCATATTCTTCAAAAAACTGATATCGTAAAATTCTTCACCAATATTGGAAAAACCATTCCATACAGAGCTGTCTCGATAGAGATGATGCCTCTGTATCGTTTGGTGACTCAGCGAAAAAAACACCAGATTCTGAAGAAGATTCTTTCGCACAATCTATCACTTGTCATGAGAATCTGCTCGACATACATTCCTGGTGAGCAAATCAGATGACCGTCGAGGAAGAGGAGCTGAATTTAGGTGAAGATGGTAGAGGATCAAAAGGAGCTGATCTGGGTAAAGTTATATATGCCTCAGGAAAGAGAGGAGGTTAAATTAGACAGTTAGCCAGTCAAGAATTCAAGGAATAAAAGTACTTTTTTAAGGGATCTGATGTCAGCGATGTATAACTGTTCAGGTCTTTAATGACGGGAGTTTTATTCTCGATTCGACGACAAGCTACCCGCCTCCTTAAATTAACCTCTCACCCTGAGTGGAATAGGGAAAAGCCAGCATTTCGCGACTGTCCAGATGGTTATCCATATGCCAAACACGTGCAACTTTGCTTGGCCTCAGTGAACCATTGGGAACTGGTTTGTTCATTTGATTTTGGACAATTCTGCACCCGAGCCTTTAACGCACCTGTGAGGAATCCCAAGCCAGCCTAGTTAGCTTAGTTGGTAGTGCGTCTGCCTTGTAAGCGCTAGGCCGCGGGTTCGATTCCCGCCCAGGGCGGATTTTAACAAAAGGCGGGATTATTGCCTTCGGCAATCTCTGCCATCCAACCCAACAACTTTAATTAAACGATTCTTCTTCTTCTTCTTCAATCTGAATAGGGCCGGGAAAAGCCTGAAGTACCTACGTGATTGCCCAGATACCTTGACTGCGTCCTTACCAGTTCAGAGGATTACCCCTCAAATGCCAAAATAAAGTCTAACAATCGATATTTCCTATAGGACCCTCAAATCCAAGTAGCCATCAACGTGTACCACTTGTACTTGTATACCAGAACCAAACCAAGCCAAAGAGGTCTCGTGAGTAAATTTACGACCATAATTTCGGTGTGTCCTAGTTCCGAGAAGTTTTTTGGTGCTCGAGGATGCAGACGGACTGACTGGCACCAATACTTACCAGTTATAGGTACTTGTTATTAGTTACATATTGCTAGAGTGCGTTAGAGTTTAAAATGGGGTTCTTATCCATAACAACATTTTAGGTTGGGCAATTGTTGGCCTTACGTTATATTTTGCTGGTTGGCAAAATGTATGGGTTGGCACGTTATCTTACCGTTCGCCAACCGGGCCCCCTGGACCCAAAATTTTCGGACCCCCCCCCAAATACGGCCCTGATATCCAATGACACGTCCACACTGCCTCGACAACATAGATTTTCCTCGTCGATCGACGGCCGGTCGACCATGTGCGGACACATCTTTAGAGGTTAGAATTCTTCTTATTCCGGAACTCCATCGGTCAATGTGCATCTCTCTCGATTCTGATCCAACAAATTTTGGCAGTCATGACACATCTCTTCACATGACTTCTTTGGTTCTTCAGTTCACGGTCCGACCAAATTTTCTTCGTCACGAGATGGATCGAATTAGTGGAACCATATTACGAAAGGTGAACAGTTACTTTTTCTGGACATGCCAATATTGAGTTTGGGTAAAGCGTGAATATGTACATCATCTTAAAAAAAAGAGGAATCCCAATACATAGGTAATTCCTAGTAGTGTACTACGAGTATTTAAAACCTTATGCTATAGAGAAGGTAGATTCCTATACGTGCAGTCTTTCTAGATATCAATTCGAGTCTCTGTTCCAATGCCTGAAGAAGTTTTCAATGTTATCGGAAGCGTAAAGTAATTTCTTTAGCAAATCTCGGAACTCTAAGCTTTTTATACAATTTTTTCCTTCTACCTTCTATAGAAATATTTCTACTGAACGACCTCCGTGGCCAAGGGGGTAATACGGTATACATAGAATACATACATATGAGAGGCTTCTATGATACCTGTCTCACAGTCCGTATTGAATTTGGGGTTTAAACCCTTCTGACGCTCTCAAAATAATACCATCTATAAAAATATTTTTACTGAGCGACCTCCGTGGCCAAGTGGGTAATACGGTATACATAGAATACATACATATGACAGGCTTCTATGATACCTGTGTCACAGTCCGTATTGAATTTGGGGTTTAACCCCTTCTGACGCTCTCAAAATAATACCATCTGGGCTCATTCCACATATCCACATGTCCTACTTAGAAAAGTTTTTGGGTCTACAGATGTTTTTTTTTTTTTTTTTTTTTTTTAAGGAGGAGGGAACTGTAACTGCTATGGTCTTATCGTCCCGAAATCGAAGAGAGAAGGAAGACCGGATAGGAGAAAGCCAGCCGTTCCGAGAACGATATTTGCTTAATAATTGATTATTTTTGCTTCAGATTATTAGTTTAGGTAATTTTACAGCTACTGTACCCGATCTTTACGTTCTTAAAAATATATATTTACTCTATTTAAGGCCAATACACAAGACCTTGTTTAGACTGCTGGGGTAAAGGGAATTTTTAGTCTCATTCGAGCAGGATAAACAAGGTATATACTATTCTATTCTAAACTAAGATATACCTAGATTTGCCCAAGAAATGTTTTTACAGGTAAAATAAACGAGGAACTCAATAGAAACCGGATGTCACCAATAATCTTCACGCAAGCTCCGATTAAATCGCTGACCGCTGACCTGATGGGCGATAAGGTGACCCATTAGACTACAGAGGCTATAAAGCCTATAAGGTAAAGGTAAAACGGGTTGATTAGGCTATAAGATGTCCATGAGATAATTAGGCTGTAAGGTTAGTCCTGGTCAGGGATTTTGAGTTAAGTGACTATCTGGACAATCACGTGCAGAGTGGGTGGGTTTTGGAGGTTGATGATCCTTGGTTGAAGTATACAGCAGCATACTTCAAGTTGTCCTGGGACGGAGACCCGATCATCGAACACCTGGGCCTACCAGTAACAGATGGGGATGGAAGAACCTGATGGGACTTTGGCTACTACAACAACAACAACAATCACGTGCTGTTGACTTTTCCCGGTCCCACTCCAGGCTGGGTGAAGTTAATGGTGAGCAGGCGGCTAGCTCATCTCCGCATGGTGGGTAAAACCCCCACAGTCACTGAAGACCTTAACAAACAACTCGATGACTTCACTTCCTTTTATTCTTGAACGGTTGGGCCAAATTTGATGAGATTCGGTACAGCATCGTGTGTTTAACCTTTATCACATTAAATACAGTGACGTCAAACCCCTAGATATAAAAAAGGTTACTGTCTTTAGAGCACTGGAAGACGTCTTTCACGTACTCAATAACAAGTAGGCCAGAGAGGATCCTCGATTCCCCCCAAACAATGATGTTATTCCTGGTTGAACGATTTCTGCCACCTTCGCCAGGACCTCGTCAGGAGGCTGCAAACTAGATGATTCTCATCGCCTTCAACTCTGAGATAATGTGAAAATGGTTTTTCATTGGTATCATCAAGGTCTGAAGCATCTGGAGTTAGAGTGTCAATTGCTCTATGATAGCAGTTCTCAAGCTAGGAGATGAGTTCTTAGGTAGTGTTAGGCTGGGAAATCTGAAACCGCCTTGAGATTTAAGCCTTTAGCTCAGGAGTAACCTTGACTTGAAGGCTGGTTTTCCTATTCATAAGCATAGAAAAACTGAGACCATCCGAAGATGTCCTACGTCTGAGCGCAAGCGCCCTTAAAGTAGAATCCATGGTTTCATCATGGCTCTTACTCTGCCTTTGCGTGCTAGCGCACGATCTTTTGCTACAACCACGGAATTATGATCCAGACAAGCCTGGTCGTCGCCGTTTGGACATAATGGAGCAGTTGCAGTTGGGTAAAAATTATGAATAAAAGGTCGATTCCTACGTAAAAAGTTGTGAAAAATCCAAATCTGAGGTCAAAAGTATGAAAAAGTAACTTTAGAAGGTCGAAAATTCAATTTTTAATTGCCGTTTTAACGTCAAAATGCGCAGAAACGTTTGCGCACAAACAAACGAAGCGGGAGTCATGAATTACGACGTCATCGCCTACGGGAGCATATGCCGTGACGTCAAACTTTACGATTTACCGGTATTGTTTAAATCGATTTATCTCGGTATCTAGAAGTCGTAGAAAGTAAAAGAAAAATTCCGTTGGTCCTCATTTTTCCTGCTCTATGACTTTGAAACATCACCCAAGTAAGTGCAACTGATCTATGGGAATTGTGTTTTTGGGGAGACTCCGTAAGGGTCCTTTTTTCTGAGTGAGTTCTACAATGCTCCGAATCACTATAGTCAAAAGGCCCAATCAAAGATCTTGAAGACAATTAAATCTAAAACTTTAAAGTGCACATTTTCCTTTGTACCAAACTTTGCCAATACGGGTTCTTGTCAATATCAATCGACTGTAG
This sequence comes from Diaphorina citri, assembly GCF_000475195.1. NCBI lineage: Eukaryota > Metazoa > Arthropoda > Insecta > Hemiptera > Psyllidae > Diaphorina > Diaphorina citri. The sequence goes on from NW_007379914.1 coordinate 9,774, forward strand.
CGTTGACACGCGGGCAGAGACCTCTTAGGACCAACAAAAGATTCAAACAGACAGACAACTCGTCAAATGCAAAATGGTTCAGTCAAAACCAAGAGCTTACTTTGTTCAATCATTATATTTATCAACAGACCGATTTTCTAACAACCATTCACATAAGACAGAGAGCTTCCTAGAGTTAGAGCGAGACATAAAACAGGTGTGGAAGCGAGAGCGAGAGAGAGAGACCAAAAATTGGTAAGGTGTATCTCCGCGTAGGTATTATATCAAAGATTTTTTTTGTCCTCTTAAAAGTAGGGGGAGCGTAAAAAAATGAGAATATGCCCAAAGGGGGCGACATACAAAAAAGTTTGAAAACCACTGTTCTATAAAAATATTTTTACTGAGCGACCTCCGTGGCCAAGTGGGTAATACGGTATACATAGAATACATACATATGACAGGCTTCTATGATACCTGTGTCACAGTCCGTATTGAATTTGGGGTTTAACCCCTTCTGACGCTCTCAAAATAATACCATCTGGGCTCATTCCACATATCCACATGTCCTACTTAGAAAAGTTTTTGGGTCTACAGATGTTTTTTTTTTTTTTTTTTTTTTTTTTTAAGGCCTAGAGTTAGAGCGAGACATAAAACAGGTGTAGAAGCGAGAGCGAGAGAGAGAGACCAAAAATTGGTAAGGTGTATCTCCGCGTAGGTATTATATCAAAGATTTTTTTTGTCCTCTTAAACTGGCTTCGAATCGGGGACTCCCGTTAAATTCTCAACCTACGTCACACATGGTAGATTCGTTGATAGGGTATTTGCTTAATAATTGATTATTTTTGCTTCAGATTATTAGTTTAGGTAATTTTACAGCTACTGTACCCGATCTTTACGTTCTTAAAAATATATATTTACTCTATTTAAGGCCAATACACAAGACCTTGTTTAGACTGCTGGGGTAAAGGGAATTTTTAGTCTCATTCGAGCAGGATAAACAAGGTATATACTATTCTATTCTAAACTAAGATATACCTAGATTTGCCCAAGAAATGTTTTTACAGGTAAAATAAACGAGGAACTCAATAGAAACCGGATGTCACCAATAATCTTCACGCAAGCTCCGATTAAATCGCTGACCGCTGACCTGATGGGCGATAAGGTGACCCATTAGACTACAGAGGCTATAAAGCCTATAAGGTAAAGGTAAAACGGGTTGATTAGGCTATAAGATGTCCATGAGATAATTAGGCTGTAAGGTTAGTCCTGGTCAGGGATTTTGAGTTAAGTGACTATCTGGACAATCACGTGCAGAGTGGGTGGGTTTTGGAGGTTGATGATCCTTGGTTGAAGTATACAGCAGCATACTCCAAGTTGTCCTGGGACGGAGACCCGATCATCGAACACCTAGGCCTACCAGTAACAGATGGGGATGGAAGAACCTGATGGGACTTTGGCTACTACAACAACAACAATCACGTGCTGTTGACTTTTCCCGGTCCCACTCCAGGCTGGGTGAAGTTGATGGTGAGCAGGCGGGTAGCTCATCTCCGAATGGTGGGTGAAACCCCCCACAGTCACTGAAGGCCTTAACAAACAACTCGATGATTTCACTTCCTTTTATTCTTGAACGGTTGGGCCAAATTTGATGAGATTCGGTACTCGGTACAGCATCATGTGTTTAACCTTTATCACATTAAATACAGAGACGTCAAACCCCTAGATATAAGAAAGGTTACTTCTTTAGAGCACTGGAAGACGTCTTTCACGTACTCAATAGCAAGTAGGCCAGAGAGGATCCTCGATTCCCCCCAAACGATGATGTTATTCCTGGTTGAACGATTTCTGCCACCTTCGCCAGGACCTCGTCAGGAGGCTTCAAACTGGATGATTCCCATCGCCTTCAACTCTGAGGTAATGTGAAAATGGTTTTACATTGGTGTCATCAAGGTCTGAAGCATCTGGAGTTAGATTGTCAATTGATCTATGATAGCAGTTCTCAAGCTAGGAGATGAGTTATTCTTAGGTAGTGTTGGGCTGGGAATTCTGAAACCGCCTTGAGATTTAAGCCTTTAGCTCAGGAGTAACCTTGACTTGAAGGCTGGTTTTCCTATTCATAAGCATAGAAAAACTAGCCCTTAAGTGAAGACTAGCTCTTCAATGTCCAGTTATCCAGCCTAAAGTCCGTCATATTTAAAAGCTAGTTGCTGATGCCCAGGTCAATCTGGATGAGGAGAACCGTAGCTTGTCGCCAAATGGAGATTTTTCTCATCACTGAAACTTCAACAGTTACACAGTGACACTTTACTAACATAAAAAGACACCTTTTGTTAAAATTGTCTTGAGCAACGCTGGTCTACTAATGTACCTGATCTTCTATCTTGTTGGGAGTTTTGTGACATTAAATAGATTCGGTTGTTTCGTTTACATGAATAGGATGCACTTTTATAATTATTCGTGTCAAAGACACCATACCGCTGCTAAGAGATTGTTCATTCGATGATGGAATGAGCTAATGTTAATGTCTTCAATAATATTCGATCTACTGGATTGATCATTTTGCTGCTGAGCGCTGCATTCACAAAGGAATAGATACTTATTAAAAGCCGTTGTTTTTTCTCAAGAGGTTTGACAGAGCGAACTATAACGACAGAGGTCTTATAGTCCCGAAATCAAAGGGAGGACAGGATAGATGAAAGACAGCCGTTCCTATAACGAACCTTATCTGTTTAGGATAAATTTTATTTCGCCCTGTGCGGAAATTGAGCCCGTGGCCTGGGGCTTACAAGTCCTAAACAGACAAGGTTCGTTGTAGGAACGGCTGTCTTTCTCCTATCCTATACTGTTTTCTTCAATTTTAGGATGAAAAGACCTTAGTTGTTACAATTCCCTCTAAAAAACCTATTGGGGGGATAGGCCCTCTACACACATCGGTTTCTTCGCTCACCAAACTCCAAACACAAACAAGCTCTCTTCTCATTTAAATCTCCTTAATATTCCTTTTTTATCTGAGAAAAACGCAACCGCATTCTGTCACCGAATGTGGCACCGACTTCACATTTCACAGAACGATGTCAAGTGTTCGATACTCAATCATGTGTACTCATGCATCAAGCCGAGAGTCCTTCCTTCGATGCTCAACAACTCATTTAGATTATTGACCTATATCTCGTGTTCTCATTGAGCACCTTCCCCGGAAGGTTCTTTGCTCGGAGAAGGTCCTGCTCCTGACTCCTGAATGCCGTTTGGGTCCCGATAAGGTCTTTTTGTGTGCAGGATTGACGGTCGAACTAACCAAGCAGCTAATGAGGGCTAGGGTGGATTTTTTGGTTGACGGATTGTGACTTTGAGTGATGTTCTTCGACTGGTGAGTGCGCTGACTTTGTAATGTTTTTTTTTTCTTTCTCTCTCTCTCTCTCTCTCTCTCTCTCTCTCTCTCTCTCTCTCTTTGGAAGATGTTTGATAGACGGAACTGTAACTGCTAAGGTCTCATCGTCCCGAAAGCGAAGAAAGAAAGAAGGCAGGATAGGAGAAAGCCAGCCGTTCCGAGAACTCAAGCCAGCCTCAACCTAGGGTTTACAAGGCAGACGCTCTACAATCCAAGCTAACTAGGCTGGCCTTTGGAATTGCATTGACTGATATTGCCAGAGGACCGTTGGACGATTGGTGGAAACGCCCCTTCAAACAGCCATTTCCTAGATTCCTAGGCAAAGACAAATAAAGTTGAACCTCTAAATCCCACAGTAGGTATGTTATTCATAATCCAAAGACGAATTGAGCCTCTGAATTCCACAATAGATATGTTAGGATCCTAGATCCGAAGTAAATAGTTTACCCACTGTACGGTAAATTACGGTGGCCCCTTCCGAACGTAATGAGTCTAAATTAGGCACTATACATATCTCTACAGTATACCTAATACAGGTATCTTTGTAATCCAATGAGTAATCCTATAACTGTACTTTCGGTGCCCTATTGACTGAACTCATATCTTATGTACAATTTATGTCTATGTACCTACATATAACTCATGTCTATGTATAACTTATGTATTACTTATGTCCATATCTATGTATAACCCACACTGATAGGTATGCAGTATTAAGTGGGTAAGGTTGGTCGGTATGTATCATCTAATAGTGGTCCTCTTTGGAATTTTAATTGCAGTGAGGTTCAAGCTTTCGACAATTTTCTTTAGTTTGTCTGTCTGGGGGAAAGCCTGCAGGTGCCTGGTTTCAGTCGTCCACCAGGGGTGGACGGAGGGACTATTATAAAAAGTTTGTCAGTCTGTTTGTTCAAAACTCTCGAACGGTTTGTGCGATTTTGATGAAAATTAGAGAAGACATAGTTTGGTCTTTTAGGGTTAGGTGGAAGAAAACGCCTCAGGTATTAACCCAACCTAGTAAATTCTTCAGGTGGACTTATTTGAGACACTTGATATTGTTGGGTCTTCAAGACCACTATTGTCGATTTTATTTTAAGGCCCCTGCTCTGTTACTCTGTTGTAAAGTATACCAGAACTCATTAAGAATCTCATTAGGAGTCGGACTGTTAAGCTTTCCAAGAATTGCATGTTGAGTACCTACCAAACTAGAGGCTCACGAGCAACGGTAATTAACACCCGTATTTATGAACAAATATAAGGATATCCTTTGCAGTTGAGCAAGTGCTGAGCACAGGATTGCAATAATTCGGTATTCCTTACTTTGTTCAATCATTATATTTATCAACAGACCGATTTTCTAACAACCATTCACGTAAGACAGAGAGCTTCCTAGAGTTAAGAGCGAGACATAAAACAGGTGTGGAAGCGAGAGCGAGCGAGAGAGAGAGAGACCAAAAATTGGTAAGGTGTATCTCCGCGTAGGTATTATATCAAAGATTTTTTTTTGTCCTCTTAAACTGGCTTCGAATCGGGGACTCCCGTTAAATTCTCAACCTACGTCACACATGGTAGATTCGTTGATAGGGGAACTCCGGTGGGCTACCTCTGGCACCGATTGATAGAACTTTGACAACGATGAGGTCTACAACGTTTTTTTTTATTATTTTTTTTTTTATTTCTTTTTTTTTTAACAAAATACTTTGTTTTATTTGTACACAAAGAACATTACACATATTAGAATTAATAAACAAACAAAAACAATATTGAATAGCAATTGAAATTGTTACGTTGAATGAAATAGTTTAGGATAGGTCAATGAAGAAAAGTTGAGTGTGGATCGTCCCTGGATGGGTGACCTACGAAAGAGAACAACGAGAAAGAAGAACGAAACGATGAAGAGCAAGAAGGAAAGAACAAGAAGGAGAGATTTAAGATATACTCGTAGGTAAGGAACTTATACAGGAAGAAAAATAAGGGAAAAAGCAAAAGGAACTCATTGACACATCACAAATAGAATGATATAACAAAGAAGAATGGAACAAAGCTGAAGAAGAAAAATGATGTATGAGAAAAATGAAGTAGAAGAAGAAGAAATACCAGTAGAAGAAAAAGAGGCATCATAAATGATTCAGAAAGAGTTGATAGAACAGAAGAAGGAAAAGGAATAAATGAGACATAAAATGGTCCAGAAGGAATAGATAGAACGATATAAGGAAGAAGAAGAAGACGAAGAAGAAGAGAAGAAGAAGAAGAAGAAGAAGAAGAAGAAGAAGAAGAAGAAAAGGAACTTACACAGGAAGAAAAATAAAGGAAAAAGCAAAAGGAACTCATTGACACATCACAAATAGAATGATACAACAAAGAAGAATGGAACAATGCTGAAGAAGAAATGATGTATGAGAAAAATGAAGTAGAAGAAGAAATACCATTAGAAGAAAAAGAGGCATCATAAATGATTCAGAAAGAGTTGATAGAACAGAAGAAAGAAAAGGAATAAAAGAGACATAAAATGGTCCAGAAGGAATAGATAGAACGATATAAGGAAGAAGAAGACGAAGAAGAAGAGAAGAAAAGAACGAAGAAGAAAAAGAAGAAGAAGACGACAATTTACAGTGATGTACAAGGAACTTGCAGATAAAAAGAAAGATATAGGTATTTATAAAGAAGAAGAAAAAATAAGAAACTTATAGATAAAGACAAAACTCACAGATAGAAGAAAGGATACAAGGAAGAAGAGAACGAAAGAGGAAGACGAAGAAACATCCGAGAAGAAGTTGAACACGAAAGAAGCAACATCAAGATCCGAGAGAACAAGTTTCATTGCCGCATTCCCGTTGTACCACTGACCCAGATAGGCCAACTCCCACCACCAACACCAAACCCAGCACACCAGAAACAAGTACCAAAAAACCTCTTCGAACCAGAATATACGAAGAAGTGGTACTCTGGTTCCCCCACTCCTTCCATCTTATCATTCAAGCGTACCACAATACCAAACCGTACAATCTTTACGTGCGTCTGGTTTTTTCAGTGTTTTCTTTTTGCCTGATAAACCGTTTTTATGTAATTATTAGGCTTGAAGGAAAAACGACTTCTAAGTCTTCTAACCTTTATAATTCTTATGGCCTTTAAGTTGTTTTCGTGTCAAATCCCTGATTGGCAACTTGGTAGTTGAAATTTCGTGTGGCTGCGGCATCGTTACGGCAGGACGAGGACTTTGATTATTTGAAATAAACTCACAGTTATAGCTCAGGTGAATCCTTCTTTGTGAACCTAAGTTTATTACTGAATTATGTTTTTAATGGACGAATTGGTAAAATTAGGACTATCGGCAATCCACATCATGACCTATTTTCTATCTAGATTGTTTGTGACTTTCCAAGACCTCTTGAAAAAGGCTTACACCCGTATTTATGAACAAATATAAGGATATCCTTTGCAGTTGAGCAAGTGCTGAGCACAGGATTGCAATAATTCGGTATTTATAATAAGTTTATAAAGAGTCTCAAGTGTTATGATGTTGTGAATAATATGAATGTATAGAAAAGAAATATGGAAAACTCAATGCAAGTTTTAATGAAGACATAAATTCACTGGAAGGAAATGTGAAGAAACAATGGGTCGTCATAAACTGTCATAAAGTCGGAATAGAGAACAAAGAGCTTGAAAATGAAGAGGACAGCAATTGATGATGAGGAAATTACTTGTAGTTTAATGAACGAAGAAATTAAACTGGAAAAGAGAAAAACAAAGTTCACAATATGGCTCTAACAGTCTAACCATGTATGAAAAATATGAAAATGAAAAAGAAGCAGAAGAAACACGTAGGTAGAGAACAAAAAGAATAAAAAAAGGCACGATAAGAAGATTTAAAAGAGATAAAAAAAGATAAAGAAGAAGTCATAGGATTAAAAATACGCAGAAAACGAAAAAGAAAAACGATAAAATAATTAAGAAATTAACAATTATCTTCGCGATACCCTCGACGTTCATGGTTCATGGTTGAACCATAGTTTGCCCGGTGAGAAATGTATATTTAGATCATTGAACCTCAATTATCTTCGCGATACCCTCGACGTTCATGGTTCATGGTTGAACCATAGTTTGCCCGGTGAGAAATGTATATTTAGATCATTGAACCCCTGCGAGATGGTACGACGTAAATAAAGGAGAAAGTGGTATGCCAAGAGTTGCTACAGTTGATAATGATGGTACTTCTACTGTTGATAATGCTTATATTGATAATGGTAAGACTTGTGATACTGTTGATGCTATTGCTGAGAATGCTTGTTGAGAAGTGAAAGTTTCACTTGTTCTGCGACGTAGAGGTTCTTGGTTTCTGGATAGTTCTGGTATTCCATTTATACTGTTGATAATGCTTATATTGATAATGGTAAGGCTTGTGATACTGTTGATGCTAGTGCTGAGAATGCTTGTTGAGAAGTGAAAGTTTCACTTGTTCTGCGACGTAGAGGTTCTTGGTTTCTGGATAGTTCTGGTATTCCATTTAAATGTAAAATGTAAATGCAGTTTCTTTGTGTTATTATGTCACAACTTTGGTGCTCACTGCAGCATTGTAGGATTTATAGTTCTGGTATTCCATTTGGACTAGCTCGGAGTCATCCAAGTGAGATTTCTCAATGGTCAAGACCGAGGTCCGCAAGGTCCTGGAATATTCCCCCGACAACTTGAAACGTGAAGAAGCGATCAAGTCACTATGATTCATAGATGAAGGATAACATTGGAGCCTTTAACATCTCTAGGCTTAGCTCTAAGGTTCTGAAATCTGGATAGATATTGTGGTATATCTCTTGGACTATAGTCTATGGTCAAGAGCCGCAAGATCCTGGAATATTCTCCGGACAACGTGAATGTGATTATTCATAGGGAAGAATTCGAACCTGTAATGACTCCGAGCTTATAGCACAGGCTTTAGGTTGATCGAATTTTGGATGTTTTTCAAGCTGTGTAATCTGTATCTCTGTAATTGCGTCTGTTGTCTGTAATGGTGTAGTAGTGCTTTTGTTAACCTGTAATAATCCTATTTGTAATTGAGTAGAGACCAAAATTCATTTCAACATTGAGTTGTGAACTTGGGGGTGAATAAAAGCTTTGTTGTCTTAACATTTTTAACATTCTCGGCACTTGTAGGTAATTCTCAATTTCTCAAGAAATTTCCGTTTATAAAAACTTTTACATAGTAGGCAGGGCACTAGAGAAGACTCAAATTTTTGGATTTTAAAATAGAATAGCCTATAGACCAAGAATTTGGGCAAATATCACGTGCACATACAACAATCCGTCAAAAGACCAGGCAGAGTAAGTTTCTCTGCAAGATGTCTGAATTATTCCACACAACGTACAATGGTAGAACAAGGCACAGACTGGAAGACCAAGGCCAGCCATTCACTATCAGGTAGACCTGCCAGGTAAACCTGATCAGGTATACTTGACACCTGATTAACACACTCATACACACTATCAGGTAGACCTGACAAGTACAACTGATCAGGTACAACTGACACCTGATGAGAACACACACACACTTCTATAGACGACCTGACAAGTCCGGCTGTAAAGGTACGAATGTCAGGTCTACCTGATACCTGATGAGGACACACACTATCAGGTAGAACTGACTCTATCAGGATTACCTGACACCTGATCAGGTCTACTTTATAGTGAGTGGCTGGTATAAGTTGTGACACATGTAGCGCGTGTACAAAGTTATCTTCTCGATAAACCGATAACTCCAACATCCTCTGTCTTCACAGATTAATTAGAACTTCTCTTTTATGAATGAAAACCTCATGAATGAAATAACAGAACAGTATGGAGTCCATCCTCATGACGTCACGGGCCTTGCGGCATTACGCCTGTGACGTCATGCGTATGTTACGTCGACCTTTACGGATGTTACTTCATTTCATTGACTCGAGAACTTGATGATTAGACGAAATTTGTAGGACTTCCGGAAGAACGGAATTCTGTATTGATCTTAATCTTCCATGATATCGAGGCGAATTCTGTCTTGGTCTTGATCTTTCATGTTTTTTTTAACAGTTAGTAATACATATGTAATTGTTCTAAAACTCGACGGCTTTTTGCCAGCCTAGTTGGCTTGGAATTTGGGAGGTATCGGGTTTGCCTTGTCAGCGCGTTTTCTTATGTCTTGGTCTTTATCTTCCATGGTAATGTTAATACGTTAATAGTTGGTAACTGTTCAGCTGTCAGTAGTTGGTAACAATGTTAATAATTAGTAACTTAGCTTGGAAGGTCGGTACCTTGTCTTATGCCCGATCTTACCTGACTTATGTTTCTTCAGTATTAAACATGATTATAAATGGTCATTTGTAACAAACTCATATAATACGAGACAAACTGGGTTAACTCGAACATAAAAAAGCTCACTCCGCGGATTGAAAAATGCAAACTGCTTGATCCCCAAAATTCGGCAATTGAGCAACTAACTGTAAATAGCTTAATAAGCCGACTGGCTTTATGAAAACGCTCAATCGCCAAAATCAGCCATTGATCATCATGACCGCAAATTTTGTGTTTTGAGCAGGCACATGACCCCAAAGAGGCCTCTTAAAACAGCTTAATGTAAAATGTAAGAAAATAGCGTCACATAAAAAGTGCCCAAATTTCACCTGTCCACACACCAACCACGCACAATGTTGCCTAACTCCAGTGACCACTGGTAACAGGTGCCTCCAACTAAAGATATCACAGTACCCCTGAACTTCTGGCCTATACAGTGGAACAAATTAATATGTGTTAGTGGTATATCTAACCAGCTCAATAAAATAATAATATACATAAATAATAATATGAGTCAGCCAGCAAGATTGAAGAGAGAAAAAAAATAGTACCCCTGAACTTCTGGCCTATACAGTGGAACAAATTAATATGTGCTAGTGGTATATCTAACCAGCTCAATAAAATAATAATATACATAAATAATAATATGAGTCAGCCAGCAAGATTGAAGAGAAAAAAAATCCAGTAAATTCCTCCAAGAAGTGAAAGTAGTCAGGCAACAGTGTGGTCCGCAAGTTAGGAGACTACGGTCGATCAGAAGTTTATCCGGTTGACAACCTGATTCAAAGGTAGTGAAACGACCTTGCATAACACTGTTCTTACCACCAAACACATTAAAACACACTATTGGGAAAATTCATAATGTTTTAAAGGTATAGAAACTTCCTTCCTAGTACTAGGGAGTCTGATTCAAAGGTAGTGAAACGACCTTGCATAACACTTTTCTTACCACCAAACACATTAAAACACACTATTGGGAAAATTCATAATGTTTTAAAGGTATAGAAACTTCCTTCCTAGTACTAGGGAGTTTTGGCATCTCCACTAATGAAAGAAGTCAATAATAAAATTATTGAAAATACTGAGACGATTATGGACGCCGGACGGTGGGATTTTTTGGCGTCTCCACTAAAAACAATTTTCTTACTGACAAATACCTACCCTACCTAACTACGGAGTGTTATTTTGACATCTCCACCAGAAATTTTGCACGCCCCTTTTTTCTCAATTACTTTAATACATGATGATGACTAAAAACAATTTTCTTACTGACAAATACCTACTTACCCTACCTAACTACGGAGTGTTATTTTGACATCTCCACCAGAAATTTTGCACGCCCCTTTTTTCTCAATGATTACATTGATCACCTCCAATACCTACATTAGGTAAATTGAAAAAGGGGACTTTTCTAACGAAATTCCTGTGTGCGGAGTCCGCAGATTCCTGTGTGCAGGACTGTTGCACCTCAAGGATACCTAAGTACCTACTTTCACTAGAGCTTTTAATCTAAGAAGAGTAAGAAGAACAGTGCATCTGGATGAATGATTAAGCCTAGCCATCTTCAGAGGCTCAGACCAATTAAAAACTATACCTTCATCAAAAGAAGAAAATAAGGAATTTCACGAAGAGGAATAAATTGAACATCACCGTTGCAAATTTGCAAATTTTTTGTACCGTACATTTGCTGCCAAGTACATACGAGCCCCACTTTCAAATAATAACTTGGCTTCTAATGAATGAGTTATTTGATTTGAAAGTTACCTATGAATATTAATGAGAACCCCATGTACTTGCAGTACGGACCTGTACTGCACATTAATTAAATGCAATTGCATTAATTAGATATATATACATATATATTTTTTTTTTCTCCAATTTATTGTACCTACCTATGTATGATATAAATAAAAATAAATGAAGTATTTATGGCCTTATGCCCGATCTTACCACAGAGAGTTTTCAGTTAATCCGGAGTGAAATACTGGCCTGTGTAATTCAGATGGGCGACGTCAATGAAAAACTGTGTTAACTCTCGGTGATAAGATTGGCCATTATAAGCGCGCGATTCGTATAAGCTTAACCGACCTTTATAGGTGGGCAAAATGGATTTTGCAAAAATGGTGTGATTCACTAAATCAGGATTGAGAAGCACTCAATCCTGAGACAATCCACTGTTTTACAACTCGACCTACCTATATGATGGTGTTGAAAATAAATAAATGGTTTTTGGCACTTGGTGAAAATGGTGTGATTCACTCAAACACTAATAGAAATAACCAATAACACATACAAACACATGATGTATAATTTGGTACCTTGTGGAGCTACTGATCAAGATACCCCAACCTAATAATAGAAAAGACCAAAATAGAGTCAGAATGGTTTGGCCTCGATAAGGAACAGTCAGGTATTCAATGTTAGTGGGACAACAGTAGTATTGAACCGAGAGTTCATTGGGATTAAGAAGCGACACTAAATTTAAGGTGACACCGAACATCTACTAATATCTATTGATATCTTCTAATCGTTCTCTACTTTTCAGGTGTTCTAGGTACTACTAAATTTCAGGTGACACTAAACATCTAATAATATATTCTACTAATCGATGTTATGTAATGAGATGACATTGGGAGCAACTCAGGAAATCCCAAATGAAGATGGGCCACACACCTTGGACAGAAGTAGGTGAGTCGTGGATCAAGAATAGAGGTCATCCAACTGAGGCAGGCTGAATAAAATGGACTGTAATTTTATCAAGAAAAAAAAGGAACTTAATTTTGAACAAATTATAATAACAAGCGACAATAGTTACGAACAGATTCATGTACATAGGTGTAAGTACATTGTAAAAAAAAAGTACACTGTCACATACCTACATAGGTATACCTATATATTATCTAATGGGCATACAAGCCCAATATTCACGTAATTGCAGGTCCCCCAGGCATAGGCAAAGGACTCATCATTCCGAAGACAGGTTTAAGGTCAGCCAGGTTTCTTGTAAATAATAATAATAATAATAATAATAATAATAATAATAATAATAATAATAATAATAATAATAAT
>NW_007379914.1:22912-24365 GCF_000475195.1 Diaphorina citri
AAAAAAAAAAAATTAGACTTGCATAGTATAAAGTGCATAAGAAGTGCATAATGGTCTGTGAAGCGTGAAGTGTAGTACTTGCTGACCAGAATTACACGAGTGTAATGACTGTAATAGTTAGTGTAATGACACTGGGAAATTTGTTTGATAGGGATTTAACGTCATTGTATATTTTCAAAGGCCATAAGCCAGATAGTGTGTGTGCTCCTAAGGTATCAGGTACACCTGACAGACGGACCTTTTCAGCCGTACCTGTCAGATCTACCTGATAGTGTGTGTGCTCATCAGGTGTCAGGTAATTAGGTACACCTCACAAGAAGAAGAAGAAGAAGAAGAAGAAGAAGAAGAAGAAGAAGAAGAGAGAAAAAAAAATTGCGTGTGGTAACTTTCCCTAGAATCAAGTGTTGACCATAACACTATTTAAGTATTTGACCTTCATTGCCCTGCATTTTTATGCACCAAGTACCTATTTCGATAGGTAGTACGTAATTACCACTACGTAGTAGCTGATCTTGTGGTCACCTCGTTAAATTCAGAACTTTTGAAAAGTTTCCAGCGGCATAAAAATACAAGTGGGTACTGCGCATGCGCAACTGCAATAGATTTATTATGATTAAAGATTAAAGATTTATTTAGACATGCAAAGAGAATTCGATCTTTCTATTCTTTGAATAGTCTGTCGGTACGCCAGTCTAGCTTGGAAGGTAGCCTAGCTTCTGCCTTGTAAGCGCTAGGTCGAGGGTTAGATTCCCGCCTGGGGCGTACTTTATCATAAACAGATAAGGTTCGTTCTCGGAACGGCTGGCTTTCTCCTATCCTATCCTTTTCTCTCTTCGATTTCGGAACGATAAGACTTTAGCAGTTGCAGTTCCCTCTATCAAACCTATTCCAGCAGTAGACAATTCTATTACTTTTATAGTAAAGGGACATAGACCGTACACAAAAAGGCCACTTTGAGGCTTATAGGTGTTGGGGCAATTTGCCCCAGGGGATGGGTTAAGCTTATACGAATCTACGAAAAGGGACATAAAATAAGCACTACTAACATCATTCTACCTATTTTTTTTTTTTTTTTTTTTTTTTTTAAAAAAAATTAAATTTTTACGAATGCAAATTTTCATTCAACTCTTAGAATCAAACCCGGGACCTTCTAAAGGGCAAGCGGTGCACGTTACTACTGGACTAACCGTACCTATGTATGTTGTTGTTTTAGCGGCCTTAGCTTTCACCGAATGGCAATAGCAGAATAAAGAAAAGATATATCTTGTTGTATCTGCTATACACCGGGGTGATGGTCTTTGGTCTCTAGCTCTAGCCATGTTAAATTGCGCCTGGCAGTTCTTCAAAGGGTTCTCTCTGCTTTTAAAGACCAAGCGTTAGCCAGCTTAGTTAGCTTAGTTGGTAGTGCGTCTGCCTTGTAAGCGCTAGGCCGCGGGTTCGATTCCCGCCCGGG
>NW_007379914.1:24376-33747 GCF_000475195.1 Diaphorina citri
TTTTTTTTTTTTTTTACAAAGAATGTAATTTTATTTTGTTCTTTACAATGACATCAACTAACGTTACAATTTAATAAGAATATATTATGACATTGTTATTTGTATTTTAGTGGATATACCCCAACGTTATGGACTTTCGTCTGTGTTAACGTTGGGGTGATTTGCTATATAATGTCGAGATCTCTGCATCCATGAGTAGATTAAGGTTCTTCTAGCTATGGCATATCCAACATGGTATGGAAGTATCCATGAATACCGACCTAATGGCGTCCATTGTATAGAGTAACAATGTGGTAGAGTGACCTACTTAGGAGGACTGGCCCGAAGTATCATGTATCTCTTTCAATTGAGGTGTTTGGACTTGGGGTATTCGAAGGGTTCGGCTCAAAGTTTATTGAGCTCGAGATTGAATTGTTCTGAAGAATAAAATAAAAAATCCTACCTACCTAGTAGGTACCCAATCCTTACTTGAACAACTGAGTAAACTTTTTAGTGGAAAGAGTCAAGTTTTCACTTAAAGGGAATTTTGACATCTCCACCAATAAAAAGTGATCCCTTTTTCACCCCGTAATTGTAAGTACTCAATACTCATATTGTGCTGGATCCACTTACTTCGGGATTAGTTAATCCTTTTATTCCTCACTACACCTATACACAGTCGTGAATAAAATACGGGCTAAAAAAATCCCGGAGGGACGGACCCAGCTTGTTCACCCTGTAACTGTAAGTACTCAATACTCATATTGTGCTGGATCCACTTACTTCGGGATTAGTTAATCCTTTTATTCCTCACTACACCTATACACAGTCATTAGGTGAGTAACCAAACCCATGGCAAATTCAAGGACCCAAACTCAGTGATTCATAAAGAAAGTTGGGCAATCAGTTTTTGGAAATTCCCCAACAAGTGTTACACTGGTCCAATTTACCCGAGAGGTCGTTTATTTTGTTTGCAGTCATTAGGTGAGTAACCAAACCCATGGCAAATTCAAGGACCCAAACTCAGTGATTCATAATAAAGAAAGTTGGGCAATCAGTTTTTGGAAATTCCCCAACAAGTGTTACACTGGTCCAATTTACCCGAGAGGTCGTTTATTTTGTTTATTTTAAGAGTTTGTTCACTCAGAAGATTCTCAAGGTATTCTGGTGATACCTTGATATATATAAAAAAAATACTTATACATACAGGTACGTACATAAATAATATATATGTTAGGCTCAATCCCCAAATTCACTCAAAGAGAGAGAGAGAGAGAGAGAGAAAAAAAAAGCTCACTCCGCGGTTGAAAAATGCAAACTGCTTGATCCCCAAAATTCGGCAATTGAGCAACTAACTGTAAATAGCTTAGTAAGCCGACTGGCTTTATGAAAACGCTCAATCGCCAAGATCAGCCATTGATCATCATGACCGCAAATTTTGTGTTTAGAGCAGGCACATGACCCCAAAGAGCCCTCTTAAAACAGCTTAGTGTAAAACGGAAGAAAATAGCATCACATAAAAAGTGCCCAAATGTCACCTGTCTACACACCAACCACGCACAATGTTGCCTAACTCCAGTGACCACTGGTAACAGGTGCCTCCAACTAAAGATATCATAGTACCCCTAGAGAAAAAAATGGTAATTTTCCCTAGAATCAAGTGTTAACCAGAACACTATTTGACCTTCACTGCCCTGCATTTTTACGTGTTTCGAGCCATTAGTACGTAATTACCATTACATAGTATTTCGAGCCATTAGTACGTAATGACCACTACATAGTAACTGATTTTGTGGTCGCCTTGTTAAATTCAGAACTTTTGAAAAGTTTCCAGCGGCATAAAAATACAAGTGGCTACTGCGCATGCGCAACTGCAATAGATTGATTATGATTAATGAATGAATGAAAGTACCACCAGGTCGGCAAAATCGGCCACTTTGTAAAGAACTTCGCGGATTGACCACAGGTGGTATTTCGCGAAAGGTCAACCTATCAGACTCCCGTACCCAAAACACGGTCATCCAATCCCTATTATGATTGATGAATGAATGAAAGTACCACCAGGTCGGGAAAGAACTTCGCGGATTGACCACAGGTGGTATTTCGCGAAAGGTCAACCTATCAGACTCCCGTACCCAAAACACGGTCATCCAATCCCCATAGATTGATTATGATTAATGAATGAATGAAAGTACCACCAGGTCGGCAAAATCGGCCACTTCGTAAATAATTTCGCGGACTGACCACAGGTGGTATTTCGCGAAAGGTCAACCTATCAGACTCCCGTACCCAAAACACGGTCATCCAATCCCATTCAAAACAAATTGTAGACCAAATCAGTGGGTTACCAGTGCGAGCGAAGATATCACTGGCAATCAACTTGTCGGTTTCATTTTTTCTACCTCAATTAAATTCGGTACATTAGTCGTTGGGCCTGGCCCTAAGAGATTGACTATCAATACCTGTCCATATTGTTCCAAATAATATCGATCTAGCACATATTTCAAATATGGAATGCCCAGCTGATTGTCCGGTACTAGGCAGTCTAGAATGCCATCAGCAACGTCCATTACATCACCCTACATAGTATAGCCAAGGCAGCTAGTGGCGTGGCGTGATGAATCGAACCCGGGACCTCCGGCGTACAAACCTAGTGTCATACTAACTAGGCCACTGAGGCACTCTACTACGGTATATTTTCATCCCCGTATTTCAATATTTTTACTGCCACTGGTCGCCATTCGATTGAAGTAGCTACTCAAGTGTCCTCACGAGGCTGAGTTGTCCCTCCAAGCACAGAGCCGAAAAAACTTCGATCCTGCCAGGAGTCGAACCCGGGACCACCTCACTGGTGGGGTGTGCAAACCTAGTGTCATACCAACTAGCTGCGGAGGCGACCTATACTACTCGTATTTTTTGTTTAGATTTTTAATAATAACAGACTCTTGAGTGGAAGGTAAGCACTAGGCGACGTTAACGCCGGAGGCGTTCTCTACCTCCTAACCCTTAGAGCTCCATTATTATGTGGTCAAATTCTCAAATAAATGAGGATAAAATTCCATGCCTCGGCTGGGATCAACCCCACGCCCTCCTGTTTACCAGGCGATCGTCTTGACCACTATACCACCGAGGCAGGTTTTACTCCATTAGGTAAGAAATAAATCTTAAATATGAAGGAACCCGAGCTTCTTTAGCTTCGATGGAGACTACGCCGCTGAAGGCAGTCAAATATTCAAACGGTGAGAACCGTTACTATGTCTTCGTTTAGGACTACGCTGAACCACACGTCAACTCTGCAAAGAAGGATGATTGTAAGAAGTCAACGACCACTATTTTCCGAGGATGATTATAAGATGTAGGAAGTCAAAGAAAGCAGTCCTAAAAGATCTCTAACCTTTTTCAAGAGGTCTTGGAAAGTCACAAACAATCTAGATAGAAAATAGGTCATGTGGATTGCCGATAGTCCTAATTTTACCAATTCGTCCATTAAAAAGATAATTCAGTAGGTAATAAACTTAGGTTCGCAAAGAAGGATTCATCTGAGCTATAACTGTGAGTTTATTTCAAATAATCAAAGTGCTCGTCCTGTCGTAACGATGCCGCAGCCACACGAAATTTCAACTACCAAGTTGCCAATCAGGGATTTCACACGAAAACAACTTAAAGGCCATAAGAATTATAAAGGTTATAAGTCGCTTTTCCTTCAAGTCCCTTAATTGCCGTTGCTCGTGAGCCTCTAGTTTGGTAGGTACTCAACATGCAATTCTTGGAAAGCTTAACAGTCCGACTCCTAATGAGATTCTTAATGAGTCCTGGTATACTTTACAACAGAGTAACAGAGCAGGGGCCTTAAAATAAAATCGACAATAGTGGTCTTGAAGACCCAACAATATCAAGTTTATGGCCAAATGGCTTTTTATACATTTTGTTTGTTTGTTTGGTTGTTTTTTTTTTTTTTTTTTTTTTTTTTTTTTTTTTTTGAACAGAATATACGAAGAAGTGGTACTCTGGTTCCCCCACTCCTTCCATCTTATCATTCAAGCGTACCACAATACCAAACCGTCCAATCTTTACGTGCGTCTGTTTTTTTCAGTGTTTTCTTTTTGCCTGATAAACCGTTTTTATGTAATTATTATTTCTTTTTTAATTATTTTATTTATTATTTTAGGTTTTTCTAAATGAACTTTTTCCTAAATTTTCCGACATAGTTTTTCTTGGATTTTTCACAAAGTTTTTCGACTAATTTCGACTGATTGGGGTCGAATTTTAAATGTCTTTTTCGGCACAGTTTTGACGTGTGTGCTCGGCTTTTGAATTTCGATCTTTTTTAGAGATCGCGATTATTTGTGATTAATTTTTTTGATTCCAATTCTTTTACTTTTGAACCTCTGGAAAAGTCTGAACCGGTTTTATGAATCCGAAGATGTTTCTAAACCCTTTTTCTGTGCTTTCTACTATTTCAATAATTTGTGATCTTTATTATCAGTGTTCGTGAAAAGTATTTCCAATTTCTTGGAATATTTTTCCCTGATTTCAAAGTAAATTTCTCTTTGTGAAAAATCAAACACGTGTTAAGTCATGAAACCAATTTCAGAAAAAGTTCATTTCCACAATTAATTTAAAAGTTAAACCTAATTTTAATATGTAATTTTCTTTTTAAAATTTCAAACTTACCAACTGTGCAGTAGTTTTCGTTTTCATTCTTTCATCTCTGTTAATTATTTTTTCTTGATTTTACTGTAGTTTTACTCATTTTGTGACTAATTTCCAAACGGATTTCGAATGCAACTGTACCAGTGGATTTTCCAATTTCCCAATGGACATCTTCAATAATTTGTGATCTTTATTATCAGTGTTCGTGAAAAGTATTTCCATTTTTCTGGAATATTTTTCCCTGATTTCAAAGTAAATTTCTCTTTGTGAAAAATCAAACACGTGTTAAGTCATGAAACCAATTTAAGAAAAAGTTCCTTTCCACAATTAATTTAAATTAAAAGTTAACCTAATTTTAATATGTAATTTTCTTTTTAAATTTTCAAAGTTACCAACTGTGCAGTATTTGTTTTCATTCTTTCATCTCTGTTAATTATTTTTTTTTTATTTCACTGTAGTTTTACTCATTTTGTGACTAATTTCCAAACGGATTTCGAATGCAACTGTACCAGTGGATTTTCCAATTTCCCAATGGACATTTTTGACATAGACGTACTTCGTGAGATATTCGTGAATCTGTGCATAATCCTCATCAATTTCATGTTCTGGAGTTTAATCCCCCAGTTTATTGAATTCTCTGACTTTTGGAACTTCAACAGTACTCAGCAGCTGGTTGCTGTCAAAATTTCCCGGGATTGACCTGACTACTGTGACTATAGTGATTACTATTCTAGTGAAACACAACCTCAACTGACCATTTTAAGGCAATCTTAAGTTTGTTCTTTCAATTTCAAAAGGCAATTTATCGTTGTTTATTTTCAAATCTCTTTTTACGTTTTCTCTCTCTCTCTCTCTTTGGAAGATGTTTGATAGACGGAACTGTAACTGCTAAGGTCTTATCGTCCCGAAAGCGAAGAAAGAAAGAAGGCAGGAAAGGAGAAAGCCAGCCGTTCCGAGAATGAATCCGTTCAGGATAAAATTCGAACCCTCAACCTAGGGCTTACAAGGCAGACGCTCTACAATCCAAGCTAACTAGGCTGGCCTTTGGAATTGAATTGACTGATATTGCCAGAGGACCGCTGGACGATTGGTGGAAACGCCCCTTCAAACAGCCATTTCCTAGATTCCTAGGCAAAGACAAATAAAGTTGAACCTCTAAATCCCACAGTATAGGTTTTGTTATTCATAATCCAAAGACGAATTGAGCCTCTGAATTCCACAATAGATATGTTAGGATCCTAGATCCGAAGTAAATAGTTTACCCACTGTACGGTAAATTACGGTGGCCCCTTCCCAACGTAATGAGTCTAAATTAGGCACTATAGATATCTCTACAGGTATACCTACAGGTATCTTTGTAATCCAATGAGTAATCCTATAACTGTACTTTCGGTGCCCTATTGACTGAACTCATATCTTATGTACAATTTATGTCTATGTACATACATATTTTAACTCATGTCTATGTATAACTTATGTATTAATGTATTACTTATGTCCATGTCTATGTATAACTAGGCTGACCATACGTCCCGCTTTCGGCGGGACAGTCCCGCTTTGGAGCCTCTGGTCCCGCTGTCCCGAGAAATCCTCTGGGGACGCTAAAATGTCCCGCTTTCGCCCAAAGTCCCGATATTGTCCCGCTTTAGCTGGTCCGAACCTAATAATATCAGTGAGAGCAATGAGCACTGATAGGTATGCAGTATTCAGTGGGTAAGGGTGGTCGGTATGTATCATCTAATAGTGGTCCTCTTTGGAATTTTAATTGCAGTAAGGTTCAAGTTTTCGACAATTTTCTTTAGTTTGTCTGTCTGGGGGATTGAGGCGAAAGCCTGCAGGTGCCCGGTTTCAGTCGCCCACCAGGGATGGATGGAGGGACTATTATAAAAAGTTTGTCAGTCTGTTTGTTTGTTCAAAACTCTCGAACGGTTTGTGCGATTTTGATGAAAATTAGAGAAGAAATAGTTTGGTCTTTTAGGGTTAGGTGGAAGAAAACGCCTCAGGTATTAACCCAACCTAGTAAATTCTTCAGGTGGACTTATTTGAGACTGACATCATGATGGTTTTGGTGGGGTGTGTGAGAGCAGCAGAGGCACAAAACTTGGAAGAGACTGACTAAAAACGTCGACCGTTCTTGAGCGGGAAGAGACGGAGTAAATAAGTAAATTCTTCAGGTATTTCAGTAGGATGACTTCTATCATTCTAGTTACCTCTAAAAAAGTTTCAACCTAAGACACCTTCTTACGTAAAAGCACGATTAGAAAGCCGAAATAAACCTGAAATTCTTCGAAGATTAAGAACGTTATCATAGAATCAAGAGATTCCAGAGATTCTGTGCTAGATAAACAGCAGCAGAGGCACAAAACTTGGAAGAGACTGACTAAAAACGTCGACCGTTCTTGAGCAGGAAGAGACGGAGTAAATATTAAGTAAGTTCTTCAGGTATTTCAGTAAGATGACTTCTATCATTCTAGTTACCTCTATAAAAGTTTCAACCTAAGACACCTTCTTACGTAAAAGCACGATTAATAGAAAGCCGAAATAAACCTGAAATTCTTCGAAGATTAAGAACGTTATCATAGAATCAAGAGATTCCAAAGATTCTGTGCTAGATAAAACGTCTTCTACGGACCCTGCTGATCTTAGAGTCAACGCACTATCCACTATGTCCAATAGATTTTAGGCGCATCGGGTATAGGGCCCCTAGAGAGAAGATCTCATTAACATGTTACTGGGATATAGACCATCCGAAGATGTCCTACGCCTGAGCGCGAGCGCCCTTAAAGTAGAATCCATGGTTTCATCATGGCTCTTACTCTGCCTTTGCGTGTTAGCGCACGATCTTTTGTTACAACCACGGAATTATGATCCAGACAAGCCTGGTCGTCGCCGTTTGGACATAATTGGGAATTTTGTTTTTGGGGAGACTCCGTAAGGGTCCTTATTTCTGAGTGAGTTCTACAGTGCACCGAATCACTATAGTCAAAAGGCCCAATCAAAGATCTTGAAGACAATTAAATCTAAAACTTTAAAGTACAAATTTTCCTTTGTACCAAACTTTGCCAATACGGGTTCTTGTCAATGTCAATCGACTGTAGCGTTGACACGCGGGCAGAAACCTCTTAGGACCAACAAAAGATTCAAACAGACAGACAACTCGCCAAATGCAAAATGGTTCAGTCAAAACCAAGAGCTTACTTTGTTCTTATATTATTTTTACCTATGGATTTTCCGAATAACAAAACAAGAATTTGAAACTTTGAGATTTTTTTTTATATTCAAGTAAGTAGGTTACCTATTTATAGGTTTTATGAAATAACAAAATGAACCAACCTCAGTGGCTCAAGCAGTTAGCACAGGAGGAATTTCAGAACTGGAGGTTTATAGGAAAAGCTCGCGCCCCCCCCTGATTTGTCTCCACACCCCCCCAGGGGGGCGCGCCCCCCAGTTTGAGAACATCTGCTCTAGAAGTACATGAATTCGGTACATTGGTCGTTGGGCCTGGCCCTAAGAGATTGACTATCAATACCTGTCCGTGTCCATATTGTTCCAAATAATATCGACCTAGCACATATTTCAAATATGGAATGCCCAGCTGATTGTCCGGTACTAGGCAGTCTAGAATGCCATCAACAACGTCCATTACATCACCCTACATAGCCAAGGCAGCTAGTGGCGTGGCGTGATGAATCGAACCCGGGACCTCCGGCGTGCAAACCTAGTGTCATACTAACTAGGCCATACGCCCTACTACTCATATTTTCGGTGTAGATTTTCATCCCCCTTTTTCAATGATATTTTTACTGCCACTGGTCGCCATTCGATTAAAGTAGCTACTCAAGGGTCCTCACGAGGCTGAGTGGTCCCTCCAAGCACAGAGCCAAAAAAACTTCGATCGCACCAAAAATCAAGACCTAGGCCGCGGAGGGAACCTACTACGTATTTTTGGTAGAGATTCTTATCCCCCAGCCAGACACTTAATATCAGGTACACCTGATCAGGTCCGCCTGTCAGGTCTACCTGTGATACTTGATGAGCACACACACTTTCAGGTAGACCCGAGAGGCGATCCTGATCAGGTGTACCTACTTGTCAGGTCTACCTGATAGTGAGTGGCTCGCCTAAGTGAGGGAAGAAATAGTAAATATTAATGAAACTGGAGCTTCTTTAGCTTCGATGGAAACTACGCCACTGAAGGCAGTCAAATATTCAAACGGTGAGAACCGTTACTATGTCTTCGTTTAGGACTACGCTGAACCACACGTCAACTCTGCGAAGAAAGAGTTTGTTCACTCAGAAGATTCTCAAGGTATTCTGGTGATACCTTGATATATATAAAAAAAATACTTATACATACACTTTTTACGTATTCCAACCTACATTCCAATTTTGCTTTTCTTTAAACAAACCGACTTTGACTACCAAAATAAATTTGTACTAGAACATAACTTATGACCTAAATTACTTAAAATATTACAAGTGACATAGAATTTTCCTTTCCACACAAAATTTTTCAAACGTTTATCCTAAAAGATTTTCAAAGATCTTAAGAAAATCAAAGATCTAAACATAACTCTTTCGATTTATTCGTAGGTTAATTAACTAATAACAGTAAAATAACGTTAATATCCATTTTGTTTTAAATATTACTGTTTGAGTGTTTGTTTTATCAATAATATTTTTTTCCGTTTTACAGTTTGGTGAAGAGTGCGGTGATTTTTTTGAGTAACGGAAACATT
>NW_007379914.1:33833-35630 GCF_000475195.1 Diaphorina citri
ATTATTATTATTATTATTATTATTATTATTATTATTATTATTATTATTATTATTATTATTATTTACAAGAAACCTGGCTGACCTTAAACCTGTCTTCGGAATGATGAGTCCTTTGCCTATGCCTGGGGGACCTGCAATTACGTGAATATTGGGCTTGTATGCCCATTAGATAATTTATAGGTACCTATGTAGGTATGTGACAGTGTACTTTTTTTTTACAATGTACTTACACCTATGTACATGAATCTGTTCGTAACTATTGTCGCTTGTTATTATAATTTGTTCAAAATTAAGTTCATTTTTTTTTCTTGATAAAATTACAGTTCATTTTATTCAGCCTGCCTCGGTTGGATGACCTCTATCCTTGCTCCACGACTCACCTACTTTTGTCCAAGGTGTGTGGCCCATCTTCATTTGGGATTTCCTGAGTTGCTCCCAATGTCATCTCATTACATAACATCGATTAGTAGAATATATTCTTAGATGTTTAGTGTCACCTGAAATTTAGTAGTAGAACACCTGAAAAGTAGAGAACGATTAGAAGATATCAATAGATATTAGTAGATGTTCGGTGTCACCTTAAAATTAGTGTCGCTTCTTAATCCCAATGAACTCTCGGTTCAATACTACTGTTGTCCCACTAACATTGAATACCTGGCTGTTCCTTATCGAGGCCAAACCATTCTGACTCTATTTTGGTCCTTTCTACTATAAGGTTTGGGTCTCTTGATCAGTGATTAGTAGGACCACAAGGTACCAAATTACATGTTTGTAACGTGTTACTAACTTAGTGTTTGAGTGAATCACACCATTTTTACCAAGTGCCAAAAACCATTTTCATCATACTATCAGTTGGTTCGAGTTTTACCACAGTGGATTGTCTCAGAGTTGAGTTCAATCCGAGGTTGACCTGGATATTGAGTAGAGGGAAATTTCATCTTAATCCCGAGTTGCTAAACCCCAGCATTAAAATGTTCTTTTGAGTGCTGCTACTTACCTAAACGTAACTGATCGTTTGATTTCTTTAAATACTCTGACTCTCTTCAAAGATGTTTTTGGATGGACGAAACTGTAACAACGGAGATCTTATCGTCCCGAAATCGAAGAGCGAAGTAAGTACCTAAAGGATAGGAGAAAGCCAGCCGTTCCGAGACCGAACCTTATCGGTATAGAATAAAGTTCAAACCCGCGCTTACAAGGCAGGCCCAATACCTTTCAAGCCAACTAGGCTGGCAAAAAGCCGTCGAGATTTAGAACAGTTACTAACTACGGGGTCGAGCGGATTTCGAACACAATCAAATGTCTTCTGACAGTTTCATTTGTCCATACACGGTGGGTTTTGAGTCAGCTATGTGTGATACATTCCTAGGGTGTATCATGCCCATGATTAATTCACCGGGTATGGAGTTTGATATTCATACGCGACTTGAAAAAGTTCATACTGGATAAATATTCACGCAACTTCAAACTTCAGAAATATTAATGAACTATCTATTAACATACATATGGAACTCATGGAAGATAAAGATCAAGACAGAATTCCGTTCTTCCGGAAGTCCTACAAATTTCGTCTAATCATCAAGTTCTCGAGTCAATGAAATGAAGTAACATCCGTAAAGGTCGACGTAACATACGCATGACGTCACGGGCGTAATGCCGCAAGGCCCGTGACGTCATGAGGATAGACTCCATACTGTTCTGTTATTTCATTCATGAGGTTTTTCATTCATAAAAGAGAAGTTCTAATTAATCTGTGAAGACAGAGGATGTTGGAGTTATCGGTTTATCGAGAAGATA
>NW_007379915.1:0-15310 GCF_000475195.1 Diaphorina citri
TGCTTTGGCACCAATCTTCAACCGCTTTGGCCAAAAGACACTGGTGTGTGTTTCCATTTTAATCTGAAAGTCGAAACAGTATATTTTACAAATTCGACATTTTGCTTAAAAGTAAATAAGTTTAATAAAATGACGAGAACGAGAACAAAACGCCATTCCAAGAGTGTACAAAAACATTGGTAAGTATTGTACACAAAAACGCAAGTACATAATATTTTGCCAGTCTACGGATACTTGGAAAATCCCTTAGAAAAAAAGCTGAAGACCTTGTATAATAGGAATTTAGAAATTAAAGTGCTGAACCACTACCCTATTTTACTAGATTGGCTTACCTTGTGAAAGAAGTCCTCTGCAGGTTCATGAACCTCATCACTTCTAGAGAGAAAAAAAAAAAAAAAAAAAAAAAAAAAAAAAAAAAAAAACACTGTTTTTTACAAAAAGTTGAGCTGAACGTGCATGAATGGTTCAAAGCCCCCATAACCATTAACATTAAACTTGTACCTACCTTGCCTACTGTAAACAAAAGTTTACAATTTGCATAGGTCGCATAGAAGAAATTTAGTGATGTGTTATGCCGTGGCATATCACAATTGTCGTGCTATGCTATGAATCTCTGTGGGTCCTCTCCTTGTTATCGTGTCCTCCCAGTCAAAGGTGTATGTACCTAATGATCAAACTTCTAAACGGTAGAAACTTTTACGGATTGCTTTGAAACGGAGGTCACTGATGCACTGTTACGTGCTGTGGGGAACATTTAAAACGGTGAAAAAATGAAAATATTATTTATTTATTCAAATGACATCAAAAGACAATTAAAAGTAATTTATTCACACGAGGGGAAAACATGTAGGGAGAGAGGGGATGAGAAAGGGAGGAAGGGAAAAAGAGGGGGGAGGAAAAGGTTAAAGATGCTGGTGTCATGTGAGGGAATTCGATGCAAATGCATTGTGATCCCTCTTCACTTCCTTTGGGATTTGTTCCTGTGGAAAAGGAATTGGTGTTGGAAGAATAAAATGTCTGTTCTTTCATTGGGATCTCATTACTTTTTGAGTTTTCATCTTTGATTATCTATTGGTTCATTGATTTGCAGCACTTTTTCTACAGCAATTTGCTCATTTACATTGATTTTCTTATTTTTTTCACCAAAAGTTTCCATCACGAACACCACCACTACCACCAGACTTGGCTAATCCTGTAGTTTTCCCTCATCAAATGGGGAATTACCTGTAAGGATAGTAGGTATAGATACACTTTACTCTTCAATGGTGCAGGGTACTGATTATTTCCCGCGCCTCCCCCCCCCCCCCCGGGTTTTTTGCTCGTTCCATCTCAATACTGCATTGGTAAACCCCACCATAAAAGTATTGGTCTATGGAGCAACCCCCCCCCCCTTTAAAGCTACCGTTTGGATTTCTCCCCCTCCCTCGCTGAAAGCCTGGATACGGGCCTGGATGATAAAAGCGTATAGAAAGAAAATTAAGCGGCACTCCCCTAGACTCCAGTGCTTACACGCCACTGATCAATCCCTTCCTCCCTTACCACTCACCCCTTCCCTGAGCTTTACACATTTAAATAATTACAGTGAAGATCCTATTGTGCTTAGGGAGTAAAGGAATGCTCAAGTATTGTAAGACTCTTTTGAGTAAAGGAATGCTCAAGACTTTGAGAAATCCTTAGGGTGCCTTGGTCTTATTGTTTGTCACTTTAGATTGTCTTGATTCTTCCTCAAATATTTTCCTCACCAGGCTTTTGTTGGAACGATTTAAATTATTAATCCTTCTCCTTACACCTCTCGCATTTCTCGCATTTATTTCATTAGTCGCTTCAAATGTTGAAATTCCACAAACTACCTACGTCTAAAGAGATTTGAAACTCATTATCTTTCCAATGTAAACAAGACAGCGATATACCTACCTACTTGAAACAATGTAAGGTGTTAGGTACAGTTACTCATATAGGTACCTACTTGTAACACCTATACGCAACTACCTACATACTTATTTATAACTACCTAGGTATACAGATCTTATCTTGTAAATAGGTAAATACAACGATGATGATACCTACTTAGACAATGTTTTCAATAAATATCTACTTACCTAAACTGGGAAGGGACTTACCAAGTTGGATTAACTCCGAATCGAACTCTATAAGGTACCTACCGATGCAGGATTGAAGTCGGTAGACTATAGGTAATATAAGTACCTACCAAGTTGACAAAAGTAAGAGACTTCAAATTTTAATTTGTTCCAAACTCCCAAGTTTCAACTCGGTGAAAGTCTCAGAGGAGCTTACAGCGTGGAAAGCTCCTAATTCTGTCATTTTAATGGGGACTTGCAGAACTTTGTCCCTGAGCTTTACACATTTAAATAATTACAGTGAAGATCCTATTGTGCTTAGGGAGTAAAGGAATGCTCAAGTATTGTAAGACTTTTGAGTAGAGGAATGCTCAAGACTTTGAGAAATCCTTAGGGTGCCTTGGTCTTATTGTTTGTCACTTTAGATTGTCTTGATTCTTCCTCAAATATTTTCCTCACCAGGCTTTTGTTGGAACGATTTAAATTATTAATCCTTCTCCTTACACCTCTCGCATTGCTCGTATTTATTTCATTAGTCGCTTCAAATGTTGAAATTCCACAAACTGCCTACGTCTACGTCTAAAGAGATTTGAAACTCATTATCTTTCCAATGTAAACAAGACAGCGATATACCTACCTACTTGAAACAATGTAAGGTGTTAGGTACAGTTACTCATATAGGTACCTACTTGTAACACCTATACGCAACTACCTACATACTTATTTATAACTACCTAGGTATACAGATCTTGTAAATAGGTAAATACAACGATGATGATACCTACTTAGACAATGTTTTCAATAAATATCTACTTACCTAAACTGGGAAGGGACTTACCAAGTTGGATTAACTCCGAATCGAACTCTATAAGGTACCTATACCGATGCAGGATTGAAGTCGGTAGCCTATAGGTACTATTGTATCTACCAAGTTGACAAAAGTAAGAGACTTCAAATTTTAATTTGTTCCAAACTCCCAAGTTTCAACTCGGTGAAAGTCTCAGAGGAGCTTACAGCGTGGAAAGCTCCTAATTCTGTCATTTTAATGGGGACTTGCAGAACTTTGTGCGGCAGGTATAATATCTACCTGAAAGATTTTGATTCTGAAGGCTGTAACCTAAACTTTTTTTTACGAAGTTAGACAAATTATAATTCCTCTACCCAGGAAATATTTTAATTTTATATTTGAAAAAATAAATTGAAAGAGAAATAAGAGTAGAGCAGAAAAAAAGTTTCTTTTTTTCCCCTAATTTAATTTCGAAGGTAAACTTCACACGCCTAATAAAGATTCGTTTACACGACCACTGGTTATTTATTGGATTTTTTCTCGCCCTGTTTTCCTCCACTATTTAGCTTTTGTTGGCTCAAAACTCTGAGATTAGGCAATAAATCGTATTAAACTCTGTAAATAGCTGATGTTTAAATTGTTTGCATAATGGGACATACTCGTGAGGGTTAGCCGACGACAGCTATAAGCTCCTGAAACATTAAACCTGGGGCCTATTTGCAAAGCTGCATGCACGCCTCAAGCGGAGATAAAACATACCTAACCGTCATAAATAACCTGATGGCCATTCCCCACCACAGTCGATGTTGACTAAAATAGGTGCTAAAACCCATGTAATTAGGTGTTCTATGTATATCGAACAATATTACCCAATTCCCAATTCTACTTTTTCGCCCTGTTTTTCTCCACTATTTAGCCTTTGTTGGCTCAAAACTCTGAGATTAGGCAATAAATCGTATTAAACTTTGTAAATAGCTGATGTTTAAATTGTTTGCATAATGGGACATACTCGTGAGCGTTAGCCGACGACAGCTAGCTCCTGAAACATTAAACAAGGGGCCTATTTGCAAAGCTGCATGCACGCCTCAAGCGGAGATAAAACATACCTAACCGTCATAAATAACCTGATGACCATTCCCCACCACACTCGATGTTGACTAAAATAGGTACTAAAACCCATGTAATTGGGTGTTCTATGTATATCGAACAATATTACCCAATGCTGATAAACTGCTACAAACCCACTGGCAGGAAATGCCTACCACTTTCTTTCAAAATGCCGAAACAGATTACGATTTTAAGTCCGAAAAAACCGAAGCCATTGGAGCCTAACCTAAATACTTTGTGTAGATAAGGCCTTTTTTTTACTTTAGTCAGAACTGTTACGAATGTGAAATTACTCTCATTCAGTGGCGTATTAACACATTAGTACTTTCTCATGGGTATTCCTTCAGTAAAGCCGTATTTTCCTTTCGAAATTTTCTCTCTTCTGAAGCTCGTTTTAACTCTTGTTAACCTTATAGGAAAAAGAGAGGAAGCGAACTTCAGAAGAGTGGAAATTCCTAAAGGAAAATTTAACCATACTAGTAAGCGGACTTTGAGTTGACTTTAGAGAGATCACTGCAGTACTACAACAGCCAAAAGACATTTTGTGTGGTTGTTACCTGGACGGATGACTGACAACATTACCTACCTATGGTCAGCTCAATATGTACACGATTCCAAGAGACTTCAGTTCCTTGATTGTAATTTCTTACTTTCTATTACTACAGTATAGCGGAGCTATACTAGTAATGAAAGTATTGCAATCGGTCCAAATTTTTCTTCATTAAAATTGTTCTGGAGTTGAGTTGGTTTGGTTTGAAATTTTGAATTCCAATGAGATGGGTAGCTTTAAGCCCCATAAGATTTCTTCGGGGAAAAAATAATTAAAATAAATACAACGGGAGACTCGAACCCAAACCACGCCACTAGGTCTACTAGCACACCACCATGGAGGTGTCGCATTGCAGCCCCTGTGGGTCTCATTCTTCACGGGAAATTGGCATGCTACTTTTTTGCCTTTTTCTCCCTTCCCTCCTTCTCCCCTCCCACACTCTTCTCCTCCTCCTCCTTCTCCTCTCTCATTCATTAAAAAAAGTTCTATATCTTCTTCCTCCTCCTCCTCTTCCTTCCCATCACTGTCTTTCTTTCTCTGGAGATTTGAAAATGAGATTTTAGAATCCGGGCTTTTTTTACCTTGAGCTAATTTTGGCGTATTACAATTTTGCGCTGTGATTTGTCAGTCACATCAGGTTAAGATTGATATGCTTGAGAAATTTTGAAATGTTGGAATTTTGTTCTCTTTCTTTCTTTCTCTCTCTCTTTCTCTCTCTTCTCTTCTCTATTTCTCTCTCCTCCCTCTCTCCAACCCTTCACAATACATCACCTACCTAATTCCTTGATATCCATTGTACCTACTATATGGGTACACAACTTATATGTAGGTGGTCCGCCTTTCTTTCTTTCTCTCTCTCTCTCTCTCTCTCTCTCTCTCTCTCTCTCTCTCTCTCTCTCTTCTCTTTTTCTCTCTCCTCCCTCCAACCCTTCACAATATACCTACCTAATTTCTTGATATCCATTGTACTCGTAGGCACCTTTATATTGGGTGTTTGTTTTTTGGGTACATATCTGGGGGCTATATGGGTACACTTTGAGATTATTGAAAAAGATAAGTTGATAAGTTGAGTTTAAATAAAGATAAGTTGAGTTTAAAAGAAGTTGAGTTGAGTTTAAAGGATGTTTTATTGAATTACATAGATTCATAAGTCAAATTATTCAGTAGGTATATTAAATTTACAAGATCTCACTCTACGAGTAATAAAATTATTATCTTGCGATGTAAAAGATACCTCAGACCTCAGCTAATAGACATGAAAGTTCAGTTTTTTGTGCAGTCACACCTCTTCTCTTTCATTCTCCTCCTCTTTCTCCCTCTCTTATCTCCTTTTCCTCCTCCCTATCCCTCCTCTCCTCCTTTTTCTCCCTGTTTCATAAAAATTACCAACATCCAACACATACCTAACGACCTCAGCTAATAGACATGAAAGTTCAGTTTTTTGTGCAGTCACACCTCTTCTCTTTCATTCTCCTCCTCTTTCTCCCTCTCCTTATGTCCCTTTCCTCCTCCCTATCCCTCCTCTCCTCCTTTTTCTCCCTGTTTCATAAAAATTACCAACATCCAACACATACCTAACATATAAGCTAAGAGAGTGTGCGTTTAATATATTCCCGTACAATCCCAGGGAATAAATGAGATTACAACCACACGGTTAAGTAAAATAATCCTTATATTATGCAAATATCCTTATCCTCCTTCTCCTCCTCCTCCTCCTCCTCCTCCTCCTATTCTTTCTCCTCCCCTTCCTTCTTCCTCTTCTTCATCTTCCCCTCCTCCTCCTTCCTCTTCTTCTTTCCCTCCTCCTTCTCTTCTTTCTCCTCTCCTTCTTCCTCCTTCTCTTCTTTCTCCTCTCCTTCTTCCTCCTTCTCTTCTTTCTCCTCTCCTTCTTCTCCTCCTCTTCTCCTTTTCCTTCTCATTTTAAGGGGAAATTCCGCCCTTCCCCCTCCCCTAACACTCCCTCCTACATGGGAGGGAGGGAGGTATGATCGGGTTCATGGAGAAATGCCATGCGAAAAAATGTTCACCATAATATGAGCAGGTCCCCCCCATGACCCTTTTGGTCTGAGAGGTTCTACTTTCGAAGAGTGGGAACGAATTTGCTCAAATTAAACTGACCCCAAGAAGAGAGTATTGCATGGGAACAGAAAACTTTTATAGGTATTAACTACTAGATCAGTTTGTATACATATATTATCTCACTCGGACACACAGAAGAAAAGATCCTTGAGGACTCAATATGGTCCAAAAACTTTCACTAAAAATCTGGTGTGAACATCACACGACTTTCCTTATCCTATTGAATGATGCTTATTTGAGTGTTCTTTTACCCTAACTTTTACAATATCTCTAACCGTTTTGTCGCTATAGCTGAAAACCGCCAAAAAACGGTCGAAATCTGTCCAAAAGCGGTAAAAATACCGCCAAGCGCAGCAACCATCTCAAACAAACGTTTTGTGTTGCATCCTTGTCACATTAGTGAACCACATACCAAATTTCAAGTTTCTAGCTTATACCGTTCCCGAGATATTGTTAAATTACACCAAAAACCGCCAAAAAGCGGTAAAATGCCGCCAACCGTTGCACCGATCCTAACCAAAAGTTTCGTGTCGCATCCTTGTCACATTTGACATTTACATACCAAATTTCAAGTCTCTAGCTCTTACCGTTCTCGAGATATTTTGTTTACAGACAGACAGACACACACACGGACCAATGGCTGAAACTTTGTATTTATGCTCGGACCTCAAAACGTGTTTTGGCACTAAAAACTGACCATCGAAATTTTGACCCGATTACATTACTTTCCTTCCTATAGGATAAGGAAAGTAAAAATTGCAATATCCCTCCAGTCTCTGAGCATGGTCAGGAATCTTTCAACGTGAACTTGGTAGTCCCGAAATTTACCTGGTGTCATGTGAGGGAATTCGATGCAAATGCATTGTGATCCCTCTTCACTTCCTTTGGGATTTGTTCCTGTGGAAAAGGAATTGGTATTGGAAGAATAAAATGTCTGTTCTTTCATTGGGATCTCATTACTTTTTGAGTTTCCATCTTTGATTATCTATTAGTTCATTGATTTGCAGCACTTTTTCTACAGCAATTTGCTAAATTAAGTATATTGATTTTATTTTTTTCACCAAAAGTTTCCATCACCAACACCACCACTACCACCAGACTTGGCTAATCCTGTAGTTTTCCCTCATCAAATGGGGAATTACCTATAAGGATAGTAGGTATAGGTACACTTTACTCTTCAATGGTGCAGGTTACTGATTATTTCTACATAATGTCCTCGAGGACAGAAGATTCCGATTGCCAGCATACCTACAGTTAGCAGCCCCCTACCTAAATACGGCCCTGATAAATACATGCATAATCTGCCTATGTACCAGGTACCTGCATTTCTATTCTTCTTACCATTCTGCATTTTGGCCAGTGCTGTGGGGTATGATAATAAATAGGGCTTAAACACTTTGCTATCTACCTATATAAACGTGATGTCGCTTAAACCAACCATATTCATTTATTTTCATATCTGCTTCTCTTAGATTCAAAGAAAGACACTTAAACCTAAATGTGATGTCTCCATTACTTATCCGGCACTGGTATTGATACATTTATTAATGTAACATTATTTGCTTTTGAGTGTTCTTTTACAATATCTCTAACCGTTTTGTCGCTATAACTGAAAACCGCCAAAAAACGGTCGAAATCTGTCCAAAAGCGGTTAAAATACCGCCAAGCGCAGCAACCATCTCAACCAAACGTTTTGTGTTGCATCTTTGTCACATTTGTGAACTACATACCAAATTTCAAGTCTCTAGCTTATACCGTTCCCGAGATATTGTTAAATTACACCGAAAACCGCCAAAAAGCGGTAAAATGCCGCCAACCGTTGCACCGATCTTAACCAAAAGTTTCGTGTCGCATCTTTGTCACATTTGTCATCTGCATGCCAAATTTCAAGTCTCTAGCTCTTACCGTTCTCGAGATATTTTGTTTACAGACAGACAGACACACACACGGACCAATGGCTGAAACTTTGTATTTATGCTCTAGGGACCTCAAAACGTGTTTTGGCACTAAAAACTGACCATCGAAATTTTGACCCGATTACATTACTTTCCTTCCTATAGGATAAGGAAAGTAAAAATTGCAATATCCCTCCAGTCTCTGAGCATGGTCAGGAATCTTTCAACGTGAACTTGGTAGTCCCGAAATTTACCAACCTAGCAATAGCTTATGGCAGAGTTGTATGTTATCTACCAATACCTATACAAAAGAGCTTCTTTCAAACAAAATACCTACCTAGACACTTGAACATTCGCCAGTTTCGTACGTATATAGGTAGCAAAAGGTCGCCGGGAAACTTGTAGATTTAAAGCTGTTAACTGCAGATGTGTGGAGGGTTGTCTGGTACGGAGCATATTTCTCACTTTTAACCATTTGCAAAGGCTTTTTTTTCACATATTATAAATACCGAAAAGAGTAAAGGGGAACGGGTAACGACAAACAGAGGGGAGACATTATGGTACTAAACGGTAACGAAATGGCTGCAAACATTCATATACGGACATGCAAACTGCCACTACACGATGCAATGGTTTATGTTGTAAGAACATGGTCATTCACCCTCATTGCCAGTGGTGTGGAGTGACAGTTTCAAAAGGGGAAGTGTCTTCAAATCTTCTCTCCGTCGCGCGTCGTGAGACATAAAATCCAGAGACATTTGCTAAATATGGCAACCGTTACAGCAACTATAAACCCATATGCAGATTGTACAGTAGGTATGCCGATCGATCTGTTAGTAAGTGGTAGGTATTGGAATCAGAACATGGAAAAATACTAATATTTAATGCATGATAATATTTTATTATATCATGTACATAGGTACATATTTGGAATGTCAATCACTACCTACATACCTACGTACTAGGTACACAATATACACCTAACAATATTGTTCGACTTATCATTATTCATTTGTTTTACTTTCTTTGTTACAGGTAAGCCCCAAACTTTTCAGTCCATCTCACGTTCATACAAGAATGTAGGTATCTACCTTGACTATTACCTACTTGTATAGGTAAGTTTTATTGAAGTGTTTCCCTACCATTACTAGCTTTGTACACACATAATTATGTATCTAATTATTTTGTACCTACCTGTCATAAAATAGTGATTGTTTGGTCGCATATTGTTACAGGTAAGCCCCAAACTTTTCAGTCCATCTCACGTTCATACAAGAATGTAGGTATCTACCTTGACTATTACCTACTTGTATACGTAAGTTTTATTGAAGTATTTCCCTACCATTAATTTTGTACCTACCTGTGATAAAATAGTGATTGTCTGGTCACATAGTTATACTGAATTTTCAGTGTTGTTAAAGGTGTGTCCAAACATAATCGACCGGCCGGCCCTCGATCGACGAGTGAATCTATCGAGGCAGTGTGGACGGTTCAGTCGACATTGATGGACGCCGACGGCCAGTCAACTATGTGCGGACAGGTGGACACACCTTAAGAAGGCGAAGACTCAGTACTTTCTATCGTCATATATGCGGACCTGACCCAAGACAACCAACTATCTTGGGTTTGCTCCAACTTTGTTATGTCCTATCCCCTATAAACCTTCCCTTCCTCCAAACATAGATACCAGTTCGTACATTGTCATCTCTAACAAAGCCGTTTGTAAAGGTATCTCTAGCTGTAAAGGTACCCTCTAACAATAGGATAAAACTTTTCCATGTAATGGCATGTTATGAACGTCTTTCTGCCAGGGTGAATATTTTTTCTTCTTCTTAATTTGGCAATAAAAAGCTTCGGTATCATACAATGCCCTAGAGCAGAAAACAGCACAAAAGCTTAGGGGAGGAATAAAAAAAAGCGGCTTCCTTAGAATTCGACGGGGTGGCGTTGAATATTTTAATATGAAGTCGAATTATCAAAATTGGAAGTAGTTTCGTGCACAAAAAGCTCACTCTGAGGCTTCGAAGTAGGGGCAAACAACCCTAAATGTTGGGTTAAGATTAAAGATTGATTAGTCCTAATCCAAGTATAAAATTAACCACTCCATAAACATGGAATAAAATTGTGATGAAAGTAAATCACCCAAATTTTAACCTGGGTCACAGGTCTAGTCTGTACAATTAGGCCCCTCCCCTATTTCTATTTATGAATATTGTAAACTTATTGAATTCTCAGTTTTTACCTAATTTGACTTGGTAAAAAATAGAGTTAGAGACACTTCTTTATTTAGCAATGTTTTGAATTTTGGACAGTCACAAAACTGCGAAGGAGGTCTCAGCTTCACCGAAGGAGCTCTCAGTCTCATCAAAGGAGCTGATATTTACACCACCACCTGGAACCACCCCGTATACACGGAGGGGAAATAAGTTTAAATAGGTGTAAGTTAAGTTTATGAAAGTTCACAATGAACGAGAAGTCGTTTAAAAAAATCCCCGTAAATTTCCGAGATAAAGCATACAGAGAGTATGGGGGTCTCTAATAGGGGTGTAAGGGAGAAACTCTCTTTTTTTCGGCGTGTTTTATTGCTTTGAAGGTGGCAATCGATATTGAAGATATTAACGTTTTGGGTGTGTAAAAGGCTTTATTGTATTTACTGGATTAGCTGCGTGCTATTTGGATTTCGGAGATTACCAGGTGACCCAGGTGTATAATACACAGAATGTACAGGGAATTACCAACTTCGCTATAATGACTGTAATACCTAACTGCGGTGAACTCTGCATCTGGAGATTTTGGAGTAGGTTTGGTGCTTTTTTGAAGTTGGGTCGAATCCAGTGTGTTCAAAGGTCGAGAAGTAGAGATATCCGCCAAAAGTCTGTCTTCTTGCTGCGAGGGAAAAATGGCCTGAAAACCCCCTTTTTCGATCGGAAATTTCGAAATTCCGGATAGATAAAAAGAAGAGAAAAATATTCTGCAAAAAGCAGCCATTACTTTTGCACACTGCCAAAAAAGAGGGAAATATAGGGGTTGTATTTTTCAACTACTATTTTTTCTGCCTGCTGCTCCTCTTGTCTGTCGCAGCATGGGGTACAGCGGCCTCATAGCCCGCATCAAAATCATCCTCAGACTTCTCATTATCATGTTGTACGGCAACCCTGTGTTTACTTTTCTTAATGAAGTTCTAGATCAGTGGTGTGTCGTGAGAGGGGGCGACAGTCAAAAACTTTCTAAGAGGGGGAAAGGTGTAGCAGAATAGGAGGAACAAATAAAGAATTGGAAAGCAAGCGAGTCACAGCGAGTAGATACCTATCTCGTAAAAGATCTCCTAAAATAAATGGGTGCTCTGCTAACATATACGTACATATAAAGGTGTGTCAAAAACTCCAAACATATAGTCGACCGGCCGTCGATCGATATCGATCTTTATTATCATGTTGTACGGCAACCCTGTGTTTACTTTTCTTAATGAAGTTCTAGATCAGTGGTGTGTCGTGAGAGGGGGCGACAGTCAAAGACTTTCTAAGAGGGGAAAGGTAGCAGAATAGGAGGAACAAATAAAGAATTGGAGATAAGGAAAGCAAGCTAGTCACAGCGAGTAGATACCTATACCTATCTCGTAAAAGATCTCCTAAAATAAATGGGTGCTCTGCTAACATATACGTACCTATAAAGGTGTATCCAAACTCCAAACATAGTCGACCGGCCGTCGATCGATATCGATCTTCTTGTGTCTATTCTTCGTAAAAGTTTGATCCTATTCAGTCATTCTCAATATAATCTCACTCTTTTATCCTCTGTACATCTTCGACACTGTTTTTCTCGAGGGGGTTACAACTTCATCATCAGAGAATTGATGTCATTGACAAGTTTTTTCTTTGTGAAAGTTCCTCGCTAATTACAAGGGAAATGCTCATTCCGTTTCAAATTATTAAGACAGATCCTGCCAATCAAAAAGTCAGTCTTTGTGAAGTTCCTCGCTAATTACAAGGGAAAATGCTCATTCCGTTTCAAATTATTAAGACAGATCCTGCCAATCAAAAAGTCATAATTTTCTTCTAATTCATCCCCCCTTTTATTTGAGCGTTTTGATGAACATTGTTCCCCCAGTGGGTATTATGATCAGAGTTGTGGGTATTATCATTGATAAATATGACATCTTTTGCGTGATGTTTGTGGATTCGGGATTCTAAGTTTCTGTTGCTATGCATTCCTAGTACACCTCGGGGTATAGGTCGTCTAAATCTACCTTATTTGCTTATTAGATACCTATTACAAACCTCCATATTGATTTAAGGATTTTCCAACGAAATTTCCCATTTAATTTTGGTTCCTGTGCTTAGGTATACACCTAATCATTGTTTATTTGCCTCGCAGATCATGGAAATCTTGTGATTTCCCAATCTTCTCTCTTCCTTTTCGAAGTGCCTTTTTTCCGAGGGAACACAGGATACAGGATTTATGACATAAAAAAATGCGCGGTTAATTTCCGCGTTCTTTTTCATTTCCTCTTTCTCGCATCTCTGTTTTGAAATAATCCCTGAAAAGAAAAGAAAATCTAAGGAAATGGGAAAGGGGAGGGCATCAGGGACGCTAAAAGCATCATACCGATTTCACGTTATATACCACCGAGTGACGTGATATGACATATGACAGAAGACATACAGAACAGGTATTGTGATTTATCACGTGCCGTTCTTTTCACCCCACACCTCGGAATGTACTCTCAAATTAGTGGGGGACTCGGAGTTAGGCCCTATTCCCAACAGGCAACATCATGTAGAATATCCACGCTATTGAGCTCCTGAATACCAGGCCCGTATCCAGGACTCTACTAAAGGAGGGGGCCCAAGAGTCCAAACAATGATGTACTGGAGTCCGCCCCATAGCAAAGGAGCGAAAAGCCCGGACCCCCTCGTCCCCCCTCCCTAAATATGGCCCTGATAAATACATGCATAATATGCCTATGTACCAGGTACCTACATTTTTATTCTTCTTACCATTCTGCATTTTGGCCAGTGCTGTGGGGTGTCATAAAAAATAGGGCTTAAACACTTAGCTATCTACCTAAATTTGATGTCGCTTAAACCAACCATATTCATTTATGTATTTTCATATCTGCTTCTCTTAGATTCAAAGAAAGACACTTACCTTTTCTCTTCATTACTTATCCGGCACTGGTATTGATACATTTATTAATGTAACATTATTTGCTGTGACAAATTACTTTCTTGATAACTCCAACGTACAAAGAACGAGAGTGAACGATTTTTTTTCACTCTCTTGAGGTATCTTTATGTTAGGTATGGAGGAAGTAGATAGCCAAACCCAGTTATAATAATCCCTGATATTTGGGGAAAAAAGTTTCAAAACACAAGAGTAGGTAGGTATTACCTAACCTGCAATTAAGTAGGTACATGAGGCTATAAGCAATACAAGAATAGCATTAGAATTGTGCACATAATTGTAAAATTCTCCCACTTGTTATTATTAGGCAAAGAAAATAAGATTTTTCCAAACACCACAAGGTCCCTTGTGCAGCTTCTGTAAAGTTCATTTCGAATGCATGCACGCTATAGGATAAAGGATGTAGGAGAGGAATATTATGGGAGGGGGAGGAGAGGAATTATGGGAGGGGGAGGAGGGGAGTTATTAAAATGTTTGTACAGACAGACAAAATGTTCTTTGCCGTATTATGCCCGGCTTTTGTTTTACCACTGGAAAATCTTCGGGGACCACTTGAGTGAAATTTATTTTCCCAACTTTGCTCAGAATAATTTTGTCAACTTGTTGGAAAGAAACTCTACTTTTGAGCTTTTCAACAAGGGTTTCTTTTTTGCCCGAATAAAAGTAGATACTTGTGAACATGCTAACTTGTTCCACCATCTTGCTTCTGTTCATTTGGCACTGAGTCAAAAATTGTTGCCATTTTTTATGCTTTATTTGAAAGAAAAACTTTCGGTCTCTAGATACCTATACTAAAATGAAGATAACTATGCTCATGCTCGCGATATTCAATCTTTTAAAGAAGTGAAGGCGTTACTTAAATGCACCTAAAACTACACATCGGCGTATGTCGCGTCCATCGACAGCGTCGATGGATATTCGAAGGCGGCCTTCCACCTAAAGAAAGCCACGAAGGATGGTAGTAAGGAATAAGGAATTTTTGCTCTAGTTGTCAAAGAAAAAAGCTTTGTGCTTTCCTTACAAACCCTTACTCCTAAACCTACATAACTATGTATGCGTTATCTTCTGTACCTGTATTTATGTAGGTAATCTGCAGGCTAGAATAACGTCTAACGCCACTGCCTATACAAGTACCCGGGAGTAAACGCAATGTAAACTACACAATGTAGGAGATGTGTGTTTTTATGTTAGCTAGAAAAATAAAATAGAATTACGTACGCCTCTTCCCTATTCCACCCCCAGCGTTGAAGTTGAAGAATGAAACATCGTTGCAGAAACTTCAGCCCTGGATGGGTTGGGGCAAGAGGGAAAAAAGTGAAGGGATTTTAAATTTTGTACCTTTTATATGATAACACTTGAAAGCATTCAGACTTCTTTTATTGCCGTTGAATTGCATACCTTCTGTAATAACGATGCTTTCTCGTTCTGATCATCCAAAGAGGAAGCTGTGATATTACATTTACTTAATTTGCAAACTGAAAACATTGTCTGTATATTGAATGTTTGAGGCCAACCCTTTCAACAACTAAGGCCCATCAGGTTTAGCTCTCACGAGACCGAGCGCACCCCGCCATTGGAAAGTCACATAACCACATAACGTATATGATTTGCCCCATACTGCCGCGACCAT